>NC_056739.1:1332481279-1332583779 GCF_019279795.1 Protopterus annectens
AGACTGGACATAAGGAATACACTTCGGATGTCATTGTTTCCCATCACCCTTAAGACCATCTCATTGCAGGGAAACAAGCTCAGTGTGCCCACTGATTCTGTGTTACGGTGAGTTCTATTTATTATGCACTTTGTTATGCTTTAGTTTTATATGTGTGTGATGGAAGGTCCATGAAAAATTGTCTTGCACAAAACAGTCCTTGGTACAAAAACGGTTGGAGACCGCTGATTTAGGGGGGAAAATCATAGTGGGGAACCATCAGGAAAATAAAAAAAAAGATTTTAAAATCAGTGAACACAATATTCAGCACAGCATAAGAAATGTAAAGATGGGTTGTTGCTAGTGAAATGGATTCCCCATAGCAGACAAACTGTCATTATACAGACTGCAACTCTAGGTAAGACAGAGACAATCTATACCTTACCCTCTATTTAGTATAGTGTTTACAGACAGAAAATACAAGAGATAGTGCCTCTTGGGTTTTAACTTTAACATTTGGTATACTGGAAAGTCAACATATGCTTTATTTTGTGGCTTAGTTAGTTGAATAATATAGAGAATTATGATCGGGTCTTTGATCGTAACCACAGTATTAGTGTTTCAGACATGTATGCCAAGAAATCCATATTAAGAGTGAAGCTGAAGAGGTGAATCTTAGCATCCATGTTGAGAACTCATAATGCAGGGTTACCAAGACTAGGGTGTAGCATTTCATACTATTCAGGGTGTGTCTAGTCAGGCAGTTTGTATTTAAGGTTGAGAATACTTGAAAAAAGATGATGACATTGAGGTGTCTGTTGTTTGTGTACAGTAAAAGTCACAGCAGAACGTCAAAGGAGACTTGGCCTTATATTATGTCATTTTATAGATTACGTTCTGAGTACTTTGAGAAACCAGGAGCACAACTGTTGAGTTGTATTGTGTCCACATAGAAACACCCCTCATTTTGATTTAAGTGTACATGGAAAATAAAATTATGCACAGAATGGTATATATAAGTTGCAGTTTTCAAGGTACAGACTTGTAAAATGTGTGTTTGATTAAATATTAGACTGGTAGAATAGTGACATAAGGAATTTAACAGCAGGAATTAGTTAATGTTTATTTTGACGATTCCAAAATGGTGGTCGTCTAGTGTACAGCTTATGCACAGAGCTCCCTACCTCAACTACATTCTCTAGGATTCTACATACCTCGAAAAGAGCTATTTTACCTTCATATCTTCGGAACTTTCATTACCTTTGCAGTCAGCAAAACTCAAAACAGCTTTTCAACTTTTATAGCTCTTCCACGGTGCTATTTCCACAAGAGATCCAGGGGGCCTGCTTCTACTTGAAATACTCCTAACTTCACATGGCTAAACAGATAAAAATGACAAATGATCCTATTACAATGGATATACAAACAACAAAAGCCAAATCCTCAGCAATATTTTCACCTGAAAAAGAGGGTCTTTCAAAGAGACAGAGAACAAATAAACAAAATGTGGAGCCTATTAAAAGCAATATTAATACCAAAGAAGATTCCAACTTCCACATGGATGAGCTGAAACAGGCCCTCCAACCCATTCATTCTTCCATACAAAGTTTTTTGGAACAACTTTCTACTTTAGGAAAATCCATCAGTCAAATTGTTGACAGAGTAGACACACTTGAACAAAAAATACAATCTAATGAGTTTCAAATACAGTCCTTATCTGATGATTTGCACGCCAAAACAGCTTCTATATCAGATCTACAGATAAAACTAACAGACCTCGAGGCTAGAAGTAGACGTAATAATATCTTAATCAGAGGTCTTCCAGAGAACTATGATAGTCAAGGCTTACTTATTGTCACAAAGCAAATATTTGAATCACTACTCCACTCAGAAGGTGAAAATAATGTAATAATTGAGAGAGCCCATCGTACGCTACATAAACGCCAAGACGCCTCAGCACCTCGCCAAATCTACACAAAGTTACTTAACTTTCAGATTGCCCAAAAGATTCTGTACTCGGCGAAAAAACACAAAAATTTCATGTGGACAATCACAAATTAACCTTCTCTCAAGATCTACCCATTTCTATCAAGGAGAACAGACAAAAACTAGCTCCGTTTTGTTCTGACCTTATCAGAAGGAATATCAGATTCCAAATGCGCTTCCCAAACACACTGATCTTCTTCCAAAATGACATTAAATATACTGCAACCTCCCAAATCGAAGCAAGAGAAGCCTTCCTTAAAGTATTCAACAAGGTTCCTGAACCTTTATAAAATACAAATACAAGCGTTTTAGCAGATGAACTTCCTTTAAACTCTGTTTACTCACCGGATGCTTCATTGACAACTCCGCTCACTAATCCAGCTTCAATACAGTTCGTTTACTATGGTTAAAGATGTTTAAAATGTTTTTTTCCTTCCTAAAGCAGATCCACGTGTCAAGCAAGGAACTTATGTACAGCGCGAGGTTCCCAGTAGGATATCTTTAGCTGGAGACTCTCAGGAGTGCACACTCATTAGGTTCGACCTCTACTAATCGCACTTACAGCGCTTTATGTAGCATACTGTTCCTGCATACAAAATTAGGGTCCTGCTTAAACATTTTAGCGCAAAAAGCATTTTCTGCATTAGGGGCACTCTGGTTACGCTGAGCAGGGATTGTTTTAGTCTGTTAAACCTCCCTTTGTTCAAGATGTATAATTTTGTGTTCAACATGCTTAAACAAACAAACAAACACACGCTAAGCTAATATAATGCAGTTAGCAGCCCAACATATGTCATGAGGAGCTGTTTAGTATAACTGCAGTAGGATGCTGTAGCAAGATTGTTTAGATAAAAGCATGATTATAGCAAAGTCCGATCAACTGTAGTAATCACTAATTGGTCACAAACATCTAAAGTAGCCAGTGTGAAATCACTTACACATATTGCAACACTGATTTCCTGTTTTACTGAAATGGCTGAAGATTACAGATATGTAAATATATATTCTGAGATGGGAATTAAAGGAAATATTCATGTGTAAGATGTCAACAGGGGTAAGGTGGCCACAGAATCAGACATAAGGCTGCAAAGTAATTTAATGATATAATTAAACATGCAGAAAACAGTTGAGAAGGGGGTACAAAGACTACTCAAATTTCAATCAGAAGTCCTTATACCTAGTAAATGTTTAACACAGATGGGAGGGAGGGGTACAGAAATATAACAAGATTCATAGATTTAAATCAGTTCTGTTATTATCAGAGCCTGATCAGTGTAAATACTTTTTTGCCCAACTACATCACAAATATCTATATTGTTCAGCTCCTTAAACTTTTACAACTTCTGCTATACTGTTATATACACCAGTAACATGTTTTTGTATATGATAAGCTTCATGAGGTTCTATTTGTGTACCAATCCTACATAGTACCTGTTCTGTTTGTGATTCCATAAGAGTTGTTCTTAATTGTATAAAGTCTGTTTTCCATGGATTTCATAGATCCTCATTTATCATACGCATTAAGATTAAGCGAACAGGCTTGCATCTATATGTTTATTTACATCGTGTCATAACAATTTGACATACTAGTAGGATTACTTTTCATTTATGGATGCTTTATGTGCACTGTAGTAGGGATCTAGTCTGATGATCTTTTGGATGAGATTTTCTTTGTACATATGTATAGAATTGTTATGTTTATTTTTTGTTTGGTTTTTGTACTTCTTCACCTAAGGGGTTTGGGTGGGTAGGCACCGGGGTGAGTCAGAAGGAGTACTTTGCTACTTTTTCCTTTTCATTTAAACTTTTTACAGACACGGGTTTGAAGTGGTTCTCCAATTCCCTTTTCTACTGCAATTATAGTGCAGATTCTTTTCAACACTCATTAATCTTTCCATATCTAATAATAAGGTTCCAAATATATAACGTTTCCTTATACCCTGCTTAGTATTAACCTGCATGAGTTGGTCTGTTGACTCTTGGAATATTAAAGGCTTACAAAATACTGCTAAAAAAATTGCTACTCCACCTTGTTTTTAAATCCCAGGCTAGTATCTGTTTTCTTCAGGAAACACACCTGTCTAAAGATGATTGGGAGAAAGAAAACAACAGAAAATGGATTAGGTCTATAATAAGTGCCGGTGATAGCTCAAATTCGAAGGGTGTGGCCATTATAATTAAGAAACAATTCCAGGAAGCTATTAACGAGTTTAAATCTGATATAAACGGTAGATGGTGTTACTTCACTTCTATGCTCCCAGACTCCTCCAAACCAGTTCTTTTTTTGAATCTGTATGGACCATGCTCTCAACAACAAACCTTTATTTTAGAAATTTATAATATACTAAATTCATTTCCAAACTACTTGTTCATAATAGGTGGGGACTGGAATGCTGTAATAGA
Source organism: Protopterus annectens (assembly GCF_019279795.1). Taxonomy (NCBI): domain Eukaryota; kingdom Metazoa; phylum Chordata; order Ceratodontiformes; family Protopteridae; genus Protopterus; species Protopterus annectens. Next base: position 1,332,485,648 of record NC_056739.1, read on the forward strand.
TCATAGCTTAGACCGCACCAGCAACTCTTCCTCTTATAACTTCCAAGCTTCTATAGCCCTAGAGAAACTTATCTCAGATTTTAATCTTATTGACACTATTACTTTTAGTAATATCTTGACCAAAGAGAATTTATATACTTTCTATTCTAATTGCCATAAATCCTGGTCACGTCTAGACTTCTTTCTAATTTCAGACCCTCTATCTAAATTTAAAAATGCATTCAATATTGAACCCCGATTTCTTTCAGATCATGCAAAAATCTCCCTCAAAATTAGATTTACTACCCCTACATTTACCTTCACTAACTGGATCCTTAACAATAATTTACTAAATAACAAGGATATACTAAATAAAATTAATAACATGCTATCGGATCTAGACATTAATCTTAAAAAGTCCCAAATTCTACCAGACATCCAATGGGCGGCATGCAAAGCTGAAATGAGAGGTTTTTTGATTAATAAAGCTTACTTTCTTAAAAAAACTCAACAAAAAAAAGAAACTAATTTGTCCTTAAAACGTTCTTCTTTAGAAAAAAAACAGAGACTATTCCCTGACCCAAAAATTGACGAACTGATCAATACAACACGTAAAGATTTATTTGAACTCCACTCACATAATTACTCCTTGCAGGAACAAAAATTTATAGCAACATACTCTGAATGGGCACAAATTCCCTCAAGAACATTGGCAAGAATACTAAAAAACAATAATGGTGCTCCTAGAATCTCCACTCTCCATTACCAGGGTAAAATCTACAAATCAGATTCTGAAATAATCCAATTATTTTATGAACTATATTCAGATATTTATAGTAGAAATGAACGCAACACTCTTAAACCACAGATGGAGTCCTTTCTCAATTCCATCAATTTTCCCTCTCTTAAAGCAAACCAAGTCTCCCTTTTATCTGCCCCGCTCGACATTCAAGAAATTCAAAACATCATAAATAACCTTAAAGTAGGCAAATCCCCGGGCCCAGATGGCTTTGCCACTAGCTTCTCCAAAGCTTTTAGCTCAAAAATCTCCTCTATTCTATTGAAGGTCTTCAACTTTATTATAAAGAAGGGTATTACTGACCTTCATTGGAACAACTCAAAAACTATCTTGTTATTAAAAAACAAACAAGATAAAGCAGACCCCCACAATTATAGACCAATCTTGTTAATAAACGTTGACATTAAAATTGTTGCTGCTATTCTAGCTAATAGACTCCAAAAGATACTCCCATCCTTAATATCCCCTGACCAAGCTGGTTTTATGAGCAATAGACACACATGGGACAATACCTTAACATTGGATTCCCTAATACAATTTACAAAAAAAGATAAAAATCCGATATACGCCTTAACCCTGGATGCATCAAAAGCTTTTGACAGAGTTAATTGGGACTTTTTGTTTGCTACCCTGTCTCATTTTAATATACGTAAAACCTTCTCTGATATGATCAGAATACTCTATACAAACTCACACACATACCTATACATAAACAAACAGAAATCCAGTCCAATACTGATCACCAATGGAACAAGGCAGGGGTGCCCACTTTCCCCCTTTCTTTTTAACATTTTTATTGAGCCCTTTTTTTTATATATCACCCAAAACTCACACCACTCTATTCCTAAAATCCTAAATACTCAAGTTGCATTATCGGCTTTTGCTGATGACCTAAATCTATACTTTCAATTTCCCAATTCAGATCTACCTAAAATTTCAAATGCCGTCGGGAACTTCTCTATTGCCTCAGAATACCAAATTAATAATAAAAAAATCACATATTTTCCCAATCAACCCTAATGCCCATAAATCTTTCTATTTTCCTGAGTCTTCTTTCCAAATAACATATAACCTTAAATATCTCGGTATTCACTTTGAACATAACCAAGCTTCCATGCTTCAAAATAACCTACTAAAAACATGGTCTAGTATACATCAAGATCTACAAAGATGGAAACTTCTGAACCTAGCGTTCTTACCCATAGTAGCAATAGTGAAAATGAATGTTCTACCCAGACTCCTATATCAATTCAATGCTTCTGATATGTTAGTCCCTAATAATTTTTTCTCCAAAATTAACAAAGATCTAGCCAAGTTCATCTGGTTTCCTAAGTCAGTCAGGATCTCTTACTCCAAGTTAATCTACCCTAAGGAGAAAGGAGGGCTAGGCCTTCCAAATTTTCAACTGTACTACAAGATCATCTGCTCTAATAGGGTCTGATCTATCTCAAATATTAACAGTAAAGCTCATACTCACTATCCATCCTGGATGAAAATTTGGCATCACCATATTATCTCTAACAAAATTAACCCACAGGCTATCCCCTTTCTATCCACTGCTTCCATGACCAACTGTAAACTAGCTCAATCCCTGAAACACAAAATCAGGCTTTTCCAAAAACTGATTAAAGACATCAACCTTGAAAATATCTTACCCCTTCTCCAACCATTACATCATAATCCAAATCTCAAGATCAACAATGAAATGTTTGACCTCACTGAATTTCATCTCATCAAGGATCTTAATATATGGGATATCCTCAAATATAGGACTAAAACCCTTGCCGAGCTACGGTTAATCCTTGGGGCCAATAACAAATACACAGATATTCTCCGGCAACTAAGAGAGATTATACTTGCACAACCTTTCAATCTCTCTCCCAATCTTCAGGAAATCAACAAACTAGGTGAAATCATTTCTGCAATCTCGAGCCCTAAAAAAAAATTTCATCCTCTTACAAACTATTGAATACCTTGCTATACAATTCGAATTGTCTTTTCTCCAACTATTGGAATAATCTTGGCTCCCCTATTACAGAGGATCAAAAACTCTCAGCCATAAAATCTACTTTAGAACTCTCCCTCTTCAAAAAAATCTTATATACCCAACTGATGCTGAACAATAACTCTTACTACACTCCTGTAACACTTAATAAATTTAACCCCAATCTATCCCCCTCACGCACTTGTTGTCCCTATCCGAGAGCTGATCTACTACACATTATGTGGTACTGCAACCACTTTCACAAACTCTGGTGCTCTCTAAAAGTCCGTCTGCAAAAAATGGGTTACTATAACTCCACACTTTCATGGGAAACAGCCATTCTACATATCCCCACCTCTAAGTTGTCTAAACTACAACTTCACATTTTAATTATTCTTTGTTCCCTTATTAAATTATACATCACAAACAACTGGATGGATCGCACCAGACTTTGTTGGAGAGGTTTCAAAGAGATGGCTTACAAACACATTTCAGCTCATAAGTTCATTATAAAGGGTCCCAAGAAGAGAGCCTATTTTAGCAAATTATGGAAACATCTTATTGATTTAATCCTGAGCGAATAATTCCCTATTCCTGCATTTAGTGCAATACGTATCCTTATCCCTGTTATTAACTGGAGATCCACTGCCAACTCAATTAATTTTATCTTTCCTCCTCTCCTTAATGTCTCTGTAGAGGATTGGTAGCATATTATTTTGTAAATATTGTATATAAGTGTTTTTGGTTAGATTGATTACAATGCCTTCTTTTCCTTTTTTTCCCTTCTTTTTATGTACCATTGCTAAATTGTCTTTATACCCACAACAACCTGTGATAATTCAACGTTTTACTTTAATGTTCATAATTGCAATGTTCTCTATTTTTCTGTATGCATTGTTTTCTATTATGAAAAATAAAAGAAACATTTGAAAAAAAAATAGTTAATGTTTATTTTAGTATGCAGTTTGATTCAGACTTTTAATTCTGAAATTTAGTCATGATAAAAAGGCAGAAAAAACAATCAATGATTTGTGTTACCTGACTATTATTCTTTATTCTCATGAGACTGCATAATTTAGTTACTGGATTAGACAGCTTTTATCTGCATTTGTGTCAGACAAATTATAAGCTGTGTAGGACAAGAAATTAATGATGTAACTCAAATATCAGCTGGTGAAGGTAGGATTCAAACCTATATTAGACAAAAAAGGAGACAACAAGTTAAAGGATTAATTTGTGACAGGCACCCAAAGCAAAACATTAAACTTTTTATTAGTATTACTCACTCACAGAGGAAAATTTTCATTGTTTTCTGCTGGGAAGAATCCATCCAAAAAGTACACTTTGACTCCTCGTCACACTATCAAAGAACATAGCTGAGAAGAAATGTCAAGAAAGTTGCTAAAAAGATTACCTTGTCATTAGTAATTTTGAATATACTGATAAGAACTGCAGTTGTGCTGTGTAACTGTTTCAGAGAGAGATCAGACTTTGAGTTCAGTATTGTACAATGGTGTAATCAAAACAATGTATTTGATGTTGCAGTGACAAATTTATAATGCTGGAGGGGATAAAGCCCTTAAAATCAGAAATACAGAGTGATGACAGCTGCAGCAAATTTATCTACAAATCTTGTAGCACTAGTTGGAGTGGTGTTAATAATTCACATGCCTATATATAAGCTGGGTAAGTAACTTATCTTTATTGTCACCCTAGAGTGTAACCACAATTTTCCCAGAGTATTTATTATAAGAGATAGGGTTCAAGCCCAACATGTAATGTTGGTATTCTTATTGGTAATAGCAGGGATTAAAACCAAAGACATTTAAGTGCTTGCAAGGGCTAGTAAATGGAATGGAAAGCTATCATGTTTGTTATAACAGATTTACTGCACAGCAAAGAGAAGGAAATGTCCATTTTGGAAGGCAACAGTTATTACAAAAGATCATGTAAAGGGGTAGTAGCATCAGTTACAGCCTAGCTGTAAACAGCAGAAATACATTTTATCACATTAATGAAGAAGCTTATTGCAGCTTAAAGAATATGTTGTTAGGCAAGAATACTGATCCTGCATGGTACTGACTGACCCAGAGCTGTAATAAAGGAATACCTTACTCAACAATGGCTATGCTCCTGGAATACTTCTGGCTAGTTTCTCATGCCTTCAATCAAATGTTTTCTATTCTATTATCTTCTTGTCTTACTTCTACCAAATGAAATTGTCACAATGCTTTTTAGTTATATATCTAATGAATTTCATATTACTGTCTGTAATAAGGCTTAAGAAATGTAATGTTTTCTGTTTTACATTCACCTTTTTGTAAATTGTGATTGCTGGCAACTGTCAAATTTGTTTGTATATTTTTAAATCCTTTAAACATTTTGTAATCTTGTTTGTACTATTATTATAGAGCTTATCCCCCCCGGGTCTCCGCTGAAAACAGGCTACTTGCCCAGCCGGACTCTACCCAGTTAACAAATGTAAACAATCAATAAATAAATAAATAAAATGTAAAAATAATGGCACAAAATATATAAAATGATCATATTACCCAAGATTATATGTATATTGCATTCAATAACTTTAATACCTTTTAAAGAAAATGGAAACAATATTAACTTCATTCTTATGGTATCCTAAGAAGCTGAGAATTGCTTCTAGAAATCATATAACATTATAGGAGTGTGGTGGTATTAACTTCCCAGATGTAGAATCTTATTCTGCTGCTGAAAAAATGTAACTCTGTATATTCAGGATAGACTCAACATATACTGGAAAACCATCCAGGAGTAGATTATGTTAAATTCCTATATGTTTATTAAATATGATAAATCAGAAATATGCAACAATCCTTTCATCTGGTTAACAAAATTTACCTTAGAAGGAAATTAATTTCAGTCTTTAGTCTGCATATATGAAATCAATTCTTAAAACAGTTAAGAAATATGTTTTTAAAACTCCATTAATATCAAAATGAAGATTTTTGTGCTTTCCCATTTCACATAACTCTAGATTTAAGGAAACTCAGAACAATATTAAAATTAATTTACTAAAAACAGATGGATTAGTGTTATGGCTTGATTGCTTTGAAAAAGGAAAAGCTAAGTCACCAGAGTATTTAATGAAATATTGTAAGTTGAATGGATCTGTTAACTAGTTAATATCATCCATCTGTAAGAACTTAGATTAATCTGTAGATAGTATGAGTGAGGAGGAACAGAACAGTAGTCCCCTATTATATGAAAATATGAATGCTATCACTGAAGATAGACTGAACTTCAAAGGAAGCTTGGTCAAGTTATATAAGTTAATTATAAATAATAATTTTGATGCAAAATTCTGGAACTTTTTAGATAGTAGTGGATTGAGTGACTCAATAGGTAGTAAGATTAAAATTTTGTTACTTAATTCAGTTAGTCACACTTCTTTAAGTTTATACTGCAAAGTTGTTATGTGGAAATATATACATAAAATATTTCTTACCCCTTATAAAATATCTAAGTTTAATAAAATGACTTCTTCAGTTTGTTGGAGGTGTAGTAAAGATTTAAAAGCTGATTGGACACACATGTTTATGGATTAATTAAATGTATATTGGGAAGAGATAAGTATGTTTTTAAGGGGTCTGATAATTGTTCGTTAACAAGATCGGTGATACTAATGATTGTTCCACTTCCTGTATCTGTTAAAGTCAAAGAGCAAAAAATGTCTAGGGCTCTCTTGGCAGTTGCTAAAAGAAAATATTATAAAAAATGGAAATTGAACTAATTTTTTATATTCAAATAATTTTTTAATTTAACAGCAATACTATATAACACTGAGAAAAAGTGATCAGAATAAGATCTATAAATCATACTAAGACTTTTAGTGGTTCGGTTCAGATAACCTTGAAATGTTGCTGTTGAAATACCAAGACTCTTGATGTGTTAATTGTATAAGATTACCTTGAAGATTTAATGTATTCATATCATGCTATAACAATATGTGATGTTGAATTTCTCTGTGTATATATTGTAAATATGCTAAATTAATAAAAACAAATCTTATAAAAAGAAAGCATGTCTTTTATTGCTTTTGTAGTCAGAATTTACATGTATCTGGTAGGTTGTAGATCATAATTAAGTGAGAAAGAGAAGGTGAAATGAGGCACATTTCATCATCAGTGGTTGGATGGGAAGTAAAACAAATGGCAGCTAGAATAAGTCTGGCAGTTAGTACAAAGGATTAAGGCTATGAGCTAACCTGCTATTTTCTGTAGTCCAGATTTGGTTTCCTCTGTTCATATCCCTACTGTGTGACTCTCAGCAAACTTAGTAACTACCTATAAAGCTAATAGGAATTTGAGTATAATTCAACATGGAAATCTTTTACTATATTCACTCACTCAGTGTTCTGTATTTGAGTTAACATTAATTGTTGACTTAGGTACATTTTATAACTAATTGCAAGACAAACTATTAATTCCAGAATCATTGTATCACCTGTATTTTATATTATTTTCTTAGCAATTCAGATTTAATGTCTAAGTCCCGAATACTTGCCATTGTTTGCTGTGTATGAGTTAAATGGCTGGGAAATGTTTCAAGTGCAATGCTTCTGATGGTTAAATAAATATATTTCACTCTGATCTTCTCATACTAAAGCAATGTGTCCTTTTCCTAGGGAGAGCATTTAATATTCTACAACAATATCAATCTAGAATTCCTTTGCAAAGTGTTTTACATACCAAAGTAGCAAAACAAAATCCAATGGCTTGGAGCTCCATTCAACTAAACTAATTAAAACAATCTTTGCACTCCAACTCATCTACCACATTTTACAATTTTTGACATATCTGTAGCTTAATAGTCTGTGAATCAAGTAATTCTTTATCTTCTTTTCACCAAAATTGCTGCATTAAACCATTGCATTGCTAGTAATAGCTTGTCTGTCTGTCATCCTTCAGAAATATAACCCTTAGAAAATCATATGCTCTGTTGTACTCTGGAAGAGTAATGTAGCATATTCAGTATCTTTCAGTTACCATAAAAAGCACCTGTTATTAGTTTTCTAAGAGTCAGAATCAATACAACACATATGTGTGCATAGAAATGCAATTTCCTATAAATGCCTTTTCATGACTAAAGCATAATTTAAACAGTTAAATGAGTGAGAAATCTACTTTCTTAGTCTTACAGATGTCATTAAATCAGTCTCTTTAACTTCAATGTGTCATGCAAGCATATACATAAGTCAGGATAAAACAGACACATAAGAATCATCCTTTTATCTTCATGTACCCCGTGAGATACAGAGAACTTAAAAAATAAAATAAAGTATATTAAAATAAAATAAATGCTTTTGTGTTACCTAATCAAACTCTGCCACACAGAATTCTGTAATTTCACCCACTGCAAGCAGACATTAAATTTTAATTACTTGAAGACCGTAAGTTCTGTTAGTAGCATCTGTTTTATGTCAAACTGAAATTAACCGACAGAAATCTCTCAGTGAAAGAGAAATATAACACATTTAAAGCAATTATTAGCCTCAAAAGAGTTACCTTGTAACTTCTGATGACTGATACCGTAAATAAAAATGAATTAAAATGGTATTAGTCATTAGCCAGATAGTTTCATCATCACATCTTTCCTCACCATTTAGTATTTCTTTAGAAATGCATAAAATATAGATGCATATATGGACGGAAAAATATAGATAAAAATAGTATCAGTGTTATCTCTTTCTTTCCATCATTATTCTTAGCTGGGAAGGTCATAAGGCCTGATTTCAGGAAATATGCATCTTGTTCAAGGAGAAATATGTGCATCACTTGGAATGTATGCCTGTTGAGTAATAAATGTCCCTTATTTGAAAGACTGGAAGGAACATTTTGTCGCATTATTGTCAGAAGTCATTCATGTTCACCCCTCTCTGAAAGCAAATATAAAGAAAAACATCATTAATGGTAGTGCATAATTTATTATTTCTCTAGATATATACATCATAGTACTATAGGAGTAACTATGTTCTTTTTCATCAAGGTGACAAGCAAAACAAATCATTTGCTGTTACAGAATTTATCTTGTTGAAATTTCAGTTAAACTATGAAGCCGTCATGAATATAGCAATATGTTTTTGATGACAATAGACAGGACCACTCAACATCAACTTTTTTTCTTCTCAGCTACTTTCCTTTTACAAGAAGAAATTGAGTGCATTACATACCTCTCCATGGAATTTAGTTCATTGTCAAAGAGTTTTGAAAATTGTTTTACTTATTTTTTTCTGACTTTTAGCATACCCTTATTGAAATGCTAAAAATGTTATATTTATACTTGACAGAAGGTACGCTTTGTTTCATTTCATCTCATTCTTTCAGAAAATTTTCTTGTAGCTAATGAATAAAGTAGTTGACTTTCCAAAGAAAATATGGTAGATACTATTACGTTACTTCAGCTGTTGTCAGCTAACACACATGAAAATATGAAGGCTTTCTAAATGTTTCTAAATGTTAGATTTCATAGGCACAGTTCATTGCTGCATGTGTTTGCTAATTGCAGCTGTATACGTTCCTTTATGGCATGTTTTGTTTCAGCCATTTCCTCTGAAAACTCCATATGAGCAGCATGCATACCCAAATAACTTATTTTCCTTGTAGCACCAAGAATTTAAACATTTGGAAGTGAGAATTTGGCATCCAGCTTCCACCTCTGCAAATCACCAATGAAGTAGTACCTAAAGTTCTATGTAGAACACTGGATATAACAGCCCTGAAGTTGCTGGTAAACAATGTTTTATATCACAGTGGATGCATACTTCACTGAATCCAGCTATGTAGCTTATACATTACTAACGTTGAGGTTTTTGGCAAAGGAATTGGCATACTACTCTGTACTTCAACTTCATTGCTAGAATCTCAAAATGCAGCTACACAGTGAATGACTAAATATAACATTTAGTAAAATAACTTTAAGTATGGAAAGCTAATTCAAATATAAACTATGTTTCTTTATACAGCTCATATTCCGTTCAGGTTTAAACAGTGTGGCCACTGATTGCTTCATTAATGAAAATAAAAATTCCTTACCTGGTATAAGTCATTTGAAGTCCAAGCTGCTCACCATCATTAGATTCACTGAGGTTATGGGCTGCTGCTATTGTGTGGATTTTCCTTTGCTCTTCTCTTGCCACACCATGCTGAATAGATCTCTGTAGCTTCACTAATTTTCACCATGAATATATCAGGCATATCTTTGGCTCAGGTCAGTCCCTAACTGAAATAACATCAGTGGATGATACTTAATGTGTTCAGATGATATGCACATTTATTATCTCATATGGCATTTCTCATACTATTCGTCTAACTACATAGGTGTAACTATTATATAATCTCATCTTTGTGCAGTAACGTAATGCATTTATAATACAAGTTTAATCCCGGCCTACACTATAATCTAAAATAAAATATTCTGAAATGAAATACAATAAAATTGCTAGCACGTCAGTCTACTCTATAATCTAAAATAACATATTTTGAAATGAAATACAGAAAATTGCCAGCATGTCACCACATTTTCATAGATGAGTGTCCAAAAGTTCTTGTCAAGTAAACTATCTGTTCCCAGTCAGGTAGAATTATATGTCAGCTGTTTCTTACTTTACTTTGACACATGCCTGCAAGTAGACATACTCATTGTACTTTGCATATTCTTATATAAAGCAATCCTTGCTCATGCCATCATGAATCTCCGACTTTTAAAAGCAGTGTAGAAAAAGACATAAATATCCATTTTAAAGAGACAGATGCACATTGCATAGTCACATAAAAAAATATTTTCTGTTTACATATATCTGACAGTCTTCTTTTTCATCACAGATTGAGGTATTAATGGCAGACCTCCTGCATAGCAATACCACATTACTACTGACAGCTGCTGACCCTTGAAAGTGAAATAGATAATCTGGTTACTGCAATATCAAAAGCAATGGCTCCTGCTGCAGAGATCAAGAATGAGGCAGTTATTAACAAAAAAGAAATATAAGGTTGTTCAGCCAGAATGATTTTCCTGGAGACAAAGGCTTCCGTATAGGTCACACAGGACACAGTGAATAAAACCCTGAGGTAAGCATATAAAATATAAGATCTAGAGAATAGAGAACATCAAAATAATTTATGCTTCCACCAGGATTTGTTTCGTGTCCTTGGAATTTCATAACCTAGGAAGATGTTCAGCGGTCTCTATCCTTTCCTTAAATCCTGACTTATCTAATGGTAGGCTTTTCTTTTGTAAAAGGCGTCCTCCTTCAGATGTACATATTCACCTTCAAAATATCCTCTAGTGATAGCAACCGTAGTGCTGGTTGAAGGCTGTCCAGAAAACCAATCAAATGTTGAGCCCATTATGTAAAATAAAACTCTCTCTTGAATCATACAGAAATACTGTTAATTCACATTTATTGTCCAGACTCCCTTTTTGGTTCATTTCTTTATACCAATCTATGTTTCCACTTATCTAACTAATTGTAAGCTGTACGTCACCAAGCTATGAAATGTACATTTGCTAATGGCCTGCATTCCCATCATTGCTTTGTATTTAAACTCTACTCTTGGCCTGAATTTCCTAACAGTCAAAAACTCTGCTATCTTAAATGTACCTGTAAGCCATTGTACAACAGTATGAATTTCCTACAAGATGTTTACAATGTTGGTATATTCCTGTCTATGATCTTTGCTCTTGTAAGAAATTTCTCATCAAGGCAGCTAGGAGTTAGTAATTCATTTATGAACTGTGTCTTTAAATGTCTATATACCCACACCTGGAATGGTCACCACAATCATATTAGATCCATCACAAAACAACATTAAAGAACTCATGATCTGGTTGACTGAAAACTGGTCATCATACCTCTCAACTGTCGATCATTTTGCAGTATATCCCTACATTTCATTATATTTTGCCTTTTCTCTCAGTCAATAATATCAGTTTAATACTTCTTTTTGTTCAGAAAATGCATGTTGATAGTAAAGCTGTTGTTTTGTTAACTTTTTAAATGAATTAGGATACAACTGAAGTCTGTCTCCGATTTTAGGCATCTGTCCCACAATATTTTTTGACTTTTAAACATTTCTGCCTTTGTCTTTATACTTAAATGGCTTTAGCATTTTTCTAAGATCCTTGTCTCATTCTTTTCCTTTCTTTGCCTTACTACACCTTTTCTCACAGCTTTCTCTTTTCTTTCATTCATTCATTCATTCCTTTTAGGATATCCACATTACACATTCCAACATGGGAGAGAGAGATCTTCTGCCATCACTCAGTGAACACACCACAAACTAATCCTGGATGGGGTACTGCTCCATAATAGATTCTATACACACACACACACACACACACACACACACACACACACACACACACACACACACACACACGCACACACACATGCTAGGAATTTGGAGGGTCACCAATTCACACAACATGTCATCAGAATATTGGATGAAGCAGGGTGGATGGGCACATGCCATGCCGAAAGCATCCCAGCTGAAATGTGGGCTGAATAATCAAGTGCTGGGAGGTGAAAATGCTAATAAGGTTGCTACCTTCTGAAGTGGCCAAAGTGGAATTGTTTATGGAAACATGAGGACAAGCCATACCTACAAGCAGTGGAAAGGACAAGATTTCTCTTTTCTGCTAAACTGAAAGTGCTTTCCTATAACATCAGCATGTTTCAGGTACAACATAACAGTTTTATGCAACTGTAACAGGATTGTTATATTTTGTATGCCCTTACATCTCAGGACATTTGCTATTTTTCATGATTTTTTTTCACAGAATGCAACTGCCTAAATAGAGATTGCCTTGCATTGTGACAGATGGTAATTCTAAATGCTAGTCACTGCACCACTGTGTTTTGCTTCGAAATAAAATAATTAAAATATAATATTTGGAGTTTTTGAGCAATGGGAAGGGGTATATTATGGGGATGGTCGTGAAGACAAGGATAAATGTATTACAATTGAAAGATATAATAATATTGTACTGTTTGGTTTAAGCCATAATTATGTTTAATTATTTTATTTGAATATGTTTCTATGGTTCTGGACAATTTTTTTTTTTTTTCGTGCTGTGTATTAGGATGATCATATGTACCTATATGTTTATATTTGCTAGTGATTGAAAATGTTATTATAATATTGATAATAAACTGATGCAATTTCATTATTATTATTTATTAAGATTCATTTTATAGCCCTTATATTATTTTTTGATTATTGTATTGTAGTTTTGATGTCTACAGCAGTACACTCACTAATGATTTTGATGACTTTCTTCTATATATTCATATGGTTTAGTGGTGTTATATACTGATAGAAGCTAGAATGGGTTGCATTCCTGTTCTAGACAGCAATTAATATTCACTATTTTGATAAGAAAGATAAATGATAATTTGCATAATTAACGATATTCAGATTGTAATCTCAGTTTTTGGAAACAAGGACGGTAGAGTCCATAATCATAGCATCACTTTAAATTAATATATGGTATAACAGTAATAAATCTAGAATGATATTCTAGAGACGTAGTACCTGTAATAAAATCTGTTCATTTAAACATTTTCAGCTCAAAAAAGTAAGAGACATTAATATTATTAAAAATATTACATCTCATAGTATTCTGTTTTACTGTAGTTATGTATATTATCAAGAAAACAACATTAACAGCATCGGATACATTTCTAACAACTCAAATATACATACTCAGTGTACAAAAATTATATCTTCCTGTATATACTAATATTTTATTGACTATATTTGTAAGCCCATGCATATTTGTAAATACACCATGATTTATTATTTTATTGTGTACTTTGATTTATACTGCACGTTTATTATATTCGTGCAACATTCCCAAGAACTTGTACTGTATACAGTTTTTGTCACTTTTCTTACAGTTTACCTTTATTTTTTCAAAGGGAATGTATAAAGATAAATCTGCGCTTCAAATTTTATGTAGTCATAACTGATCTGTATTATTGTTCCTGTAATGTGAAGAAAATACAATACAATGATATTATCACAAATGTTTGCAAACACTGTGTAGTCTATTAAGCCTGTACTACCATTATTGTAAACGGGAGCAGCATTATATAATTTGTATTATTGATAATTTGACACAAACTCTGAGCAATATGCAGGTACAATTTTTTTTTCTTATGGGGCAATCCCCTAGGTCCCCATTGAAAATGGGGTTGGACTAGCAGGGTTGACCTGATCATCAAAATGTAAATAACTATCTTGTCTGTATTCCTACCAGTTTTCTACTTGTACCATATTGTTTTACCCAGTTTTATTGCTGTTACATGAAGTTGAAACATTTCTCCTCAGCTTTCTACTGAGAATGGGATACGCCTAATCAGAACTCTTCCATTAACGAACAGCAATTAAATAAATATATAAATGCACATTTCTTTAACAAGACCTTTTCTTAAATGTTTGTCTTTAATTAACTGTCATTATGAATAAGTACATTTTTCTATTTATAATCTTCTGGAATTGTGATCTCTCTCTCTCTTTTATGTGACATATGTATGTTTGTACATGTGTATCATGCATTGCATTTTGCTATGCAGTATCTGTTCCAAGAATCCACCAAAATAACCACTGTTCAGTTGGGTATTCCATTCATCAAAGCATAAATTAAATAAATAAGTGTAATTTATGGCAAGAAAAGATGCTATGATGAATGCAGATGGATACTTAATTATAATCTCAGACTCCTTCTTTTGGTTATATGCTGTTAGTTACTAAGCATGTAGTACAGGAGACCAGTGAGGAGTCAAGCCATTTTTTTCAACTGCCCCAGAGCATTGTCTGGTTAAGTGCATTGCATAGAGTTACACAGCATGCAAATGTAGGGTGAGGGAATTAAACACTGTGTTAACAGCTCATAGCTTTAATCCTCATCACTAACTGCCAGACAGCAGATGACTGTATCTAATTAGAATACAGTTCTTACCTCGAGTACTGTGGAGGCACATAAACTATTCGTAGTTATATGAAAGAGGAGAACCAGTGGAATGTCTTTGTTACCAAAGCATAACACTTACTATTTTTAACAAAAATAGAAGACAGATTATCAAGCAGATTTGTTGAGAAATCCCAATAGTCTCATATAAGACAAACAATCCTATCTCATTGAAAAAAAAATGTCCTCAACTCCATTTAATTTTAAATGTTTTTCTGTATGACTTAAGGGTGACATCAGATTATTAAATGAAAGAACCTCATTAGACAATCAAAACCTTGAAAACTACGCAAAGACACAAACTTAGCTGAGACGAACATAATAAACTATGGAAAATACTGTCCCTAAGAACAGCAAAATAAACTGGGGAAAAATTTTAAAATACATTACTAATATTCTTGATCACAACAAAAAGTCCTGTCCCTCAAATGTTTTGACTGTTGGTGATTCTGCCATGCAAGCCATGTGCAGCATACTCTAAAATGGGCAAATGAAGACCTGACCATGCCAATTCAGTCAAATAAATCTAGTAATGAAAAGACATTTGCAGTAACTTCATCAGACAACAAAAAGGTTTACTTTAGTTATGCAAAATAGCAACATGATTAATGCAGGTCCCCTTATGTTTAATTGTAAGGGTGAACGTGTCACAAAGGACTCTCATGCTTTGGGAGCTTTGGTAAGCTGTTTGGTAAGTATTGTTAAGGTTTTACTTATATTATGCAACCTCTAGAAAACAGCTCTGGCACAGATTGTCTTATAATGTCTGAAGAGATGATAAAATACGTCTAAGGACATCCCAGTGTTTCGGCTATATGGCTTCTGAATGCCCATGACTTCCTCACTGGGATAAAATTTGTTAAATACGTAATAGAACCCTTGAAGATTTTTTTTCCTAACTGCTCACCTTGATCATCTTACTCCCCATTTAAATCAAATTTAATTAATTAAATTAGACTATTTGTTCCCCAGGTGACACCCCAATGGCTCATTTATTCTCCAGGGTGACAGCCCAGTGGAACAGAAGAAAGAGTTGTCACTCATCTGGTGTGGGATTGGATTTTTGGCATATGTTCTGCAATTATTGTGTGTACCTGTATGTGTCTGAGGGAAGCATGTGATGGGATTATGGTGTTTGAGCATGCCACCATATGTGATGCAACCAAAGTCCCACTCCTTTATAGTATCATAGGATCATAAGAGATTACTAGGCTATTGACCCGGAGGTCATTTTAAGCCTAGCCATTTCATCCCAATGTAATACCATAGAAATGGTAGCCATTACCAAAGATTGCATTTAGTGATGACTGCCCATGTCTAAGAGGGCTGTGGGCTCTATACCCAGTAAGAATTTATAGTGCCCCATCCACTCGTCCAGGTTCCTCTTGAACAGTGTCATAGAAATGCTCTGTTTCAGATGAATTGATAGATGGTTCCAAAGACACGGCAGTCACTGGGAGATGAATCTTTCCCTCCAGTATGTCCTATTTAAGTTGCAGGCCACATTTAGGTCCCTGAGACAGATAGCCCTAGTCCCTTTTGATTTATGATTATGAAGCAAGTTCATTAGGTTTGGGTCATGGATTGCTCTGTAGGCCAGGCATAAGTCTCCCCTAAGAAGTCTATATGATATGGAGCATAGTGACAGGGACTTTAGTCAGTCTGTGTAAGACACATGCTGGAACCCCTTGATCTTCTTTGTCAGAAACATCTGAGGTCTCTCAAATTGCTGCAGGTGCCTAGTACAGTACATGCCAAATGGGCCAATTATGGGCCAGACAAATGGTTAGAGACAGCATCTCCTCCTGGCTCTAGGCAACACCAGCAAATCTACTGTAGAGAGTGTGTACCATGGGACATTCTTGCATAACTCCAATTCCCCACCCCTATAGAGAGGCAAGTAGGCCGTGTTTCTTCATTTTTATCCTCACCCACATCAGCTGAAACATGGCAGTACCTGAGTTAGTAATCAATCTCTGGTTGCCTGGGTACATTCTCTTAATATTGCTATACAGCACGGTACCTGGGCTGCCTTAACTGAGGGGAAAAAGAAAAAGGAACAGGTGATGACAAGAACTTTGGAATAATTCCTGTGGGCTCACTCCGCTCCCCTACCCTACCCCCAAATCCCACCCACCCCCAGTGCATCTAGCCTTATACCTCCCTAACCACTCCCACTTCCCTATCAGCCAATCAGATTCCATCCCTCTCCAACATCTTCCAACTACCTCACCACTCCTCCACTTTATTCTTCCACTCTCAGCTCCTTACTTCCCACACTCCAACTCTTTAGCATCATGCCTATTTCATCCATATCTCCTTACCTTATATCCCTACTACTGTTTTTAATTCTCCCTTCCCTTTTCCTTACTTATATCTCTACTGCCTATGAACACCTTGACTGCTCTAATTTCCATCACTCCTCAAAACAAACATCCTTTCCTGCTCTATCACCTACCCTAAAACACATAAACATAGCATATACATCCAAATATTTCCTCCCAAGGTATCATAGAGTCACCCATATTTACTGCAAACACTACCATATCAAGAAACCACAAACCTTACCAAATCTAACACTAATTCACACATGCAGATTATACCTTCACCTCCTTATAGATGGTGACATTCATCCCAACCCTGGCCCCACCAACAACACTACTACCTACACAACCAGTCCTTCTTCCTCATCCCTACACATCCCTACACACTCTCCTAACTCCCTCTTATTAGCTCATTTAAACATACGTAGTATTAACGATAAAATAACTCAGCTTCATGCCCTACTTCAGTTACACAACTTTGACATTTTATGTCTTACAGAGACATGGCTAAAACCATATACACAGGACTGTGATATCACCCCTCCAGAATATAGTATTTTAAGAGTGGATCACCCTAACAAGAAGGGAGGGGGCATAGCCTTAATATATAAAACAGGGCTCCAACTTACACCATTAAACACTTGTCTTCCATCTGACACCAACTTTGAAATTCTTTTTGCCAAACTACAACTAAATACTTGTAAGTCCATCTATATTCTATGCTCTTATCTTCCACCAGGTAATAACATCAACCTCCTTGAAAATACCCTCAGCTGGCTGTCCACTACCTATCTCAAGAAACCATTGTCCTAGGTGACTTTAATATTGACTGGAATACCTGTAATACTGGTAACCCTTCTAACCACATTAACCTACATGGCTTTTCTCAAATTGTTTCCTCACCCACTTGCATCCATAAACCCACCAACAAAGAATCCATCCTTGATTGGATCCTTATAAATACTCTCTCCCCTAACTACATAGTAGGCATCCTCCCTGAAGATATGAGTGATCACTCTTTAAATTATTTACTTCGACATAAGACCAATACACCCAGACCTACAACCTTCAGAACCACTCACTCCAATAAACACTAAAACCCTGAATAATTCCAAAATGAACTAAGCCTTTGCAACTGGTCACCCTTAAAACACCTTCAACTCGAGGAAGCAGTGGCCTATTTCAATTCTAAGTTCCTTGAAATCCTCAACCTCCACGCCCCTTCCCGTACCTTTAGGAATATGACCAAAATTGCACCTTGGCTTACAAAAGAAACTAAGCACAAAATGTTAGTGAGAAACAAACTATGGTCAAGATGCTTCTAAGGACCCATCTAATCATATAAAATTTAAACAGCTTAGAAACTCTACTAAAGCATCTGTACTATTAGACAAAAAAATGTCTTCTTTTAACTCCAGCAAAACAACCACCAAAGCCCAAAGAAATTCTGGTCAGGGATCAATACACTCCTTCATCCAGGCAGCTCCAAGACACCCACCCCTTCTGGTATCACCAAAGGCACTCCCAAACAAGTTGCTGACTCCTTCAACAACTTCTTTACCAAAGCTATCCAGTCTCTAGCTAACTCAGTACCTCCTGTATCCAGTTATTCACCCCCTCCTCCTTTACCTCTCCACCCACTTTCCAATTCCAACCTGACCCTACATCCCTCATCTGTACCCTCCTACAAAAACTCAAACCCTCTAGCCCCTCTGCAGACCTACTACCTGCTCAGTATCTTCAAATTGCAGCCAAAGTAATTGCTTACCCTATCTCAGTCCTAATAAACAGAACCATAAAAGAAGGTACTATCCCATCCATCTGGAAAATCTCACATATTATCCCCCTTCATAAGGGTGGAAACTCAACAGAACTTTCCAACTTTCGTTCAATTGCCCTACTTTCTCCCTTAGCTAAAATCATGGAAAAATACATCCACTGCCAACTACTTGACCACCTCCTACTAAATGGACTACTAGCTCACTCTCAGCATGGCTTTCATCCCTTCCATATCACTACTACTACCCTTCTTTCATTTACTGATCACATCAACAAAAACCATAACAATAACATCCTCTCATCTGCTGTCTTTATTGATCTTTCAAAAGCATTCGACATAGTTAATCACCATATTCTCTTGAATCTTTTGAAATCATTCTCACTTGACACTCAAGCACTACAGTGGTTCAAGTCTTACTTAGATAATCGGAAACAGGCAGTGTTCTGGGAAAACACTCTATCCACCCCTCTTCCTGTCTCCCTTGGTGTACCCCAAGGATCTTTTCTAGGTCCTCTTCTATTCTCAATCTTTATCAATGATCTAGCTTCTAGTATCCCCCAAGCTGTAACCATACAATACACTGATGATTCCACTTTAGTCTCCTCAGCCAAAAGCCCAGATGAACTTCAGACCCTCACCCAAAATGTCTTTGAGCTTGTAGAAGACTGTTTTTTACAGCGATGTATCCTCCTTAACCCTAAAAAGACTAAACTACTGCTATTTACTCCAACAGAAAAATCTACTCCACTTCATTTCTCTATTAAATCCAAAAACAGCAGTCATATCTCCTGACACAACAACCAAACTTTTAGGGGTTACTATTGACCATAGCCTTAACTATGATACTCATATTAATACCACAATAAAATTGATAAACAAAAAACTTGGCTCCCTCTACAAAATCAAGCCCTTCCTCACTCCTACAGCCAGAACTACCATTGCCCACACCCACCTTATCTCTACTCTCTTCTATGCCTCACCTATATATACTAATCTCTCTAAAACTAATCTGAACAAGTTGACTATCTCCTATAACAGTATAGCCAGATTTGCTACCAGCTCCCATTTAGAACACACCACTGCCTAAATTTAAAACAACTCGGTTGGCTTGAACTGCACAATCAGTTTTTATTTCAGCAACTAATTATCACCCTAAAAATCCTTTATTATCCATATAAAACACCAGTTCTTAGAAATCTCATCAGTCCATATAAAAATCTTTCTAACCTTCACTCATCTAAAAAACTATTAGTATCTACACATAAATCCAACAATAAAGCAGGTGACTCCCTTTTCTCTTACACAGTGGGGAAAAGCTGGAACCTACTTCCTGGTGACCTCACTTATATCTCCTCTACTTCACTTTTCAAAAAGAAACTCTAACTTAATCTGGCTCTGTCCCTTCAGCATCCCTAACTAAAACTCTCTTCTCCTGTTACATCACCATGTAACTTTTCCTTAGCTATTCCACCTTATATTCTTCATATTTTAAAGGTCACTTTACCTGAAAGTTGGACTTAGTTTACCCAGCTAGACTTAATAGATACACCACCTGCTTCCTGCTCTACTTGAAGCTCACTTCACTTTACTTCTCTCTCCTGTTCCTCTTTATACTCTCCTCTATTCCTCATCTCTTTCCCAACTCCTTGCTAAGACCCTATTCTAATAATTTCCCTCTTCCTTCTTGTTACTCTCCTTCTATGAAAAAAAAAAAATAGATTCAAACTCGAAAATAAGGGATGTGGTATTTTATCTGTATTTTATCTTATCTAAACTTTAATATATCTGTCACTGAAGTTAAATGCTTTGTAACTGTAATTTATTTTGAAATTTGTCTGTTCTTTGTGGAGCTTTTCTCCCCGGGCCTCTACTGAAAATGGACATATATCCAGCTAGACTAGCCCGGTAAACAAATGTTAAATTAAAAAAAATAAATAAATAAAAAAATTAAAGTGACCAAGGGATAGGAGAGCAGGAATGTAAAGTACAGAGTCATAATGGCACATACTGATGCCTCTGGCCTCAGAAGGAAGATAGCTGAACTAGAAGCTGTATGTCTGCAGAATACGCCTCATACTTTCATTACGACAGAGACCAAGACTTGGAACAGTGACAAGGGGGTACTGAAATACAGCTAGGGAGAGAAGATCAGGGATGGTGCTGGTTACTGAAGGGTTAGAGAAAACAGAGGATGAGGAGATAGACAGCAAAAGAGCAAAAAAGACCAAATTATGTAGTAGAAAAAAAACAACATAGGGTAAAAGACCAAACATAAGTCTCTATTATTAATGTGAACGATTGTACATCCTTATTCTCTGCAGACTGCCTATTACATGTTTGAGGAATGATGAACTAGTCAAGGATAGAATCAAGGGATGGACAGCGAGGAAAGGGTTTTGATAGGAGACCTCAGTGTGCTAGAGACAAGCAGGAGTATCCCGTTATCCATAATTAGCAAAGAGAAAATGGATTGACAGAAATATTCACCTTGGTGGTGTCTGTAACAAGAAGGAAGGCAGACAGTCCAGGACAATTAATGAGCTTAGCCCAAATGTCCAACTGCCCCAAAGCAATGTCTGGTTAAGTGACTTGTTCAAGGCTGTCCAGTAGGCAAATGAAGACTGAGGGAATCAAACCAACAGGATGTAGCTCATTAATAACTTATAGTTTAACCTTTTTAAACCATCTGCCAAACTTAGTTGTGTTCTCTACACTCAGAATGATATGGGAAATCATTACACCAAACTTACAGTAACTAATAGAAACCACACCTTATTTTGGATTACTGTAGTTATAGGGAAAGAGTCTGGAAGGACCATAAAGAACATGTTTGTGATTATAGGAGAGCTGCTTATGGCAAAATAGGATGGCATATAAACTGCGAGCTGGAAAGGCAATAAAAGAGCAAACAAATTGAGATGGTGTGAACAGTAAAAGAAAAAAAAGGGGCAGCCTATGAATGGAAAATGGTTAAAAATGGTTACCACAAAATAAGGAGAAAGGAAAAAAGGAAACCAGTCTAATTAGTAGAAAGGTGAGTGCAGGCAAAATGGGAAATTAAAAAAAAAAAATATATATATATATATATATATATATATATATATATATATATATATACATATACACACACACACACACACACACACACACACACACACACACACACACACACATGGATTCACTTCAGAAGACTGATAATCCACCATCTTGAATTCCATAAGGCTGACACCCAAAATCCTGAAAACTCAAAATCCTGAAAATTCAAAATCCTGAATCCCAAAAGACTGAAAACACACAGAATACAAACACAGACTAGAGACAAGACAAAGCATATTAGTTTCTACCAAGTATTAGCAGGGGGTAAAGCCCCCCTTGCACCCCCCATGTGGGGGGGGCCGCCCCTGCTACTTAAATATATCAACTATGACATTGCACTCCACAGATAAAAATGGCGACCATATCATTACATGTTTCTTGACTGCCTGTTGTAACCTTAGCAATGTTCCGTTCTAACTTGCTATACTACAACATAACTCATGTTAGTGTAGTGAAGTGCAACCTCGGAGTTGATATATTTAAGTTGCAGGGGGTGGGGGGGTGCAAGGGGGCTTGCCACCCTGCTCATACTTGGTGGAAAGTAATATTCTTTGTCTTGTCTTTGTTTCTCTGTGTCCTTGTACTGGAATATAGTCAGTGTTTGTATTCTGTGTGTTTTCAGTCTTTTGGGATTCTGGATTTTGAATTTTCAGGATTTTGCGTTTTCAGGATTTTGAGTGTCAGTCTTATGAAATTCGAGATTGTGGGTTTTCTGTCTTCTGATGTGAATCCTTATATATATATATATATATATATATATATATATATATATTCACTATACAATCCCGAAATACTGAAATGTCGAATTTCAGTATTTCGAGACTAAATAGTGGAAAACCCACATACCTGAAAACCCAAAACCAAGAATAGTACAATCGCAACCATTCACACACACACACACACACACACACACACACACAAACCAGCACTTAAGCACATACACATAAACCTACCTAACTGCACTAAAAGAAACATAACAACACACACAAACACAACATAACACACAAACACACCTAACCTATCTATAAGCAGGGGGGCAAGCCCCCCCCTGCACCCTCCTCACCCTCCCTACATATATATTCTAACTCCAAGGTCGCACTAAACACACAAAAAACACCACCACACACACTCACACACACACACACACACACACACACACACACACACACACACACACACACTAAAATCCCTACCCAATACCCTTACACACACCACTTACCTGAAACCCCAAATAAAACCATAAACTGCACCACACATCATGAATGCGACACCACGATAGCAGATTCAATATAGTGCAGTTTCGCGTAACTGCACTTTCCACTATTCAGTCTTGACGTACTGAAATTCGACATTTCATTATGTCGAGATTGTCTAGTGAATCTATATATATAATATATATATATATATAAATATAGAGAGAGAGAGAGAAAGAGAGAGAGAAAGGGAGAGAGTTAGTTTAAAGACAGATCGTTCAGATGTTCACTAAGAAGGCAGAAGCAGGAATATGCCACAAAGTCTAGAAGATTTAGCATCTTTGCCTGGAAGTGTTTACATAGGTACTTTTATACCCCAAGTAGACTCCAAAGAATTTTTCCTCAGGTGGATTGCAAATGTTGGCGGTGTAATGGGCAAGAAAGAAGAGGTACTGGGAACATATTTTTGGGAGTGTAATGAGCTGGCAGACTTTAGGGATTCCCTGCAGACCCTCTGTCGGAGATGCTGGGTGAGTGGATTGGACTGACTGGGGTGATGATTTTTTTGAGTTATGCTACAGAATTGGAATTGCCTAGACACAGTAAAGCTTTGCTGAGTCTAATTAAGATGGCTGCCAAAAAAACAATTACTAGAAAATGGAAATCAAAGTCTAGATCAACTTTCATAGAAGTAGTGAATATAGTAACAGAGATAAAACTAAAGGAACTGGGATCTTTAGAAAAGGGAAGGAGCAAACTACATAGGAAAAATGGGAATTGTGTGAACAATACATGCTGAACAGAAATGAGGTTTAAGAGGCAAGATTTGAATGAGCTATACAGTGCTTAACTGACAATGACTGGATGGTTTATAAGTAATGTATAATGTTTGCAACTACAGTTGTTTCAGTGGTGTCTGATGTAAACTGTTTGCAACTAGAATGGTATCCTTTTGTATGTTTTTCATTTATATAAATGTAGGATTGCCTTTGTCATTTATGAAAACTTAATAAAAATGTTTGGAGGAAAAAAAGAGGACAAAAACAGGGTAGCAAAGTATAATAATGTGGTAAAAAGGAACTGCAGAAAAGGATAGCAACAGCTATTAAGATTAAGACAAAGGCATTCAGAAAAAGGTAATGTAGGAATAAGTGAACTAGGTTCGAAATGACAAAAGCATTAGGAAGCCATTACATCAGTGTACACAAAAGATGCCATTAATCTGACTATGGCATGAAGGACAGAGGATGACAAGATTAGCAGATAGCAATGGAAGTGGCAAGGTTATTGAAACATTGAAAGAAAAAAGGGTTGAATTTAACATAATGGTTAAGGTCTTTACCTACAGACACAAAGTTCAGGGTTTGATTCAAACCTGAGGGTATTGGCCATACTTAAAATGAGCCATCAAGGCAGTTAGTCTACTAGTCACCTATAAGGCATAGGAGCCTCTGAAGAATACATTACTACAATTTTGGGACCGGTCTCTTACCAATTCATCGTACAGATCCATTAAGAAGAGAGTGGTTCTGATGAGCTCAGAACAAGCAATTGTGGTGTCTTTCTAAAGGTGTAGAAAGGAACAGTCAGTTTTAATGCTATGGAACAGAAATCTGGAGATCATGTAAGAAGAAGAAGAAATTCTTGCTTTCCCTTTTTCCTATGCATGTGAAAACTTAGTGTTGTTGTACAGAAGTATTGGGGGTGTAGGGGGATCCCAGACCCCATGTAGAAAATGAGGGAAAGGGATTTGATGATGACTGGGAGATGTGGGGATAAGACCCCATGCCTACCTCTCAACTGTCCAGATTTTCACAGACTGTCCAGATTTTTGCATCATATTTTTGATCTGTTCCTCAAAAATTTGTGGTTTTCTAGATTTTTATGACAAATCACTGAGGACTGAATTTACTAAATGACAGGCATTTGAGTTTCAGACATCAGATCCTTCACAAAATGCATGGTGACACAAGACCTTTTATTCTAGCAACTTGGTTAAGTTTGCAAGAGCAATATTTAAAAATTGTCCCTATTCTTGAAGCTTTGCCCCCCCCACCCCCATTATTTTTGGCTTTGTCCAGATTTTTTGTGCTAAGAGGTTGAGAGCTATGACCCCATGCATGGATGTGCAGGGGAGGTTTTCTGCCTGAACTAAATGGTTTACAAGTTAGTTCATTTGAGTTTTCACAGCAGTCATACTGTGGTTTTCTTTTATTAATTCCATAACTTGAACAATGGTGCATGTATCAAATCAATGTTCCCATACATTAGGATCATTAACATGAAGTTTGAAAGACTGAGCTTCAAGGAGGTAGAGTAGACATATCAAGAATATCCAGAGATCAGACTATTGATCACCTTGTCCTATTTTGTAAAATAATATTTTGACTCACTAGTAAAATATAAAAGCAAATATTATTTCTATTACATGTGTAGTGTTAATTAGTGCTGTTTCTTTCTTAGTAGTTCATGTCATAAGTTCTATAACTAGCTAGTAATGGTTACTTTCTAGGTTGCTAAGACAACTTAAAGTATGGGATATGGTCTTGGAGCTTCACTAAAAGTTTTTCTTTATCTAATTTGATTGGCTCCCATCTGTATTAATCATCAGTCTTCCATTCCCTACTGGCCCTTACATTTCCTCTGATTACAGGCATCCATAGACTCTGGGAGTGGGAGGTGAGAATCAGGGATTGCAGTTCATCATACAGTGGGGTTACAAGGTTTTTTTTTAAAATGCTGAGTTAGAGTGGATATGCACTTCCCGCACACCCCAAGGTCTTCAGAAGGAATGTCGTGCAGCATTCAGTGGGCTCACTTTCCCAATCAATGGCCAAGTATAAGGTGAACAAGATTGTAATTTATCAGTTACAACTAAATGAGATGCACCTTGTTAATTATTTTTTTGTAGAAATTGTACTGCCACCATTTGTATTAAAGCACCACCAGTGATTCATATTTTTCCATGATTTTGTGACTGTGGGTTTCATATATAAAAGTAAGGGGTGTAAGGGAAAGCCCCCTCAAAGACATGTTTTGCAGTGTTTTTTTGTCTGGATGAGACTTTCACTAGTTAGTTTCATCTAGTTGTTGCTCCATCTGGATGTAGTTCAACATTTCCTAGTGAAACAAATGGGCTCACACTTAACTCATCTCTATTTTAGGAACTGCACTTCCCCCAGAAGAATCTGCCAGCTCTTTCCCTATGGGATGGGCAAGTTGGGGCTGCTACAACAAATTCCTCCAGTGTCTGGACCACTACATACACATGTCCCCTGGACATGGGCAGGAACATAATCCATATGCTGCTGAGATGGCATAGTGTATTATGGACTTTATTGTGGAGCATAGCATTATTCAAGTCTTCATACACCTTATTTTATCTTTTAGTATGCTTTTTGAACAATTATGGATGAGTGGGCTTCTACTGAGTTTCTGAGGACCATAAATGTGACTTTCAGAATGTGGGACTAAAAGAAATGCATGCAAAGCGAAAGGTTGTGATACCTCCTAGTATCTTCCTTCTCTGAGGTACATCAGACACAGAATTAATGCCTATATGTAGTAATGGCACGGGTGGCACAGCCCCTACCATGCTGGAGTGCAGAGGGGCAACTCCTGGCAAGAATGCAATTAATGGCATTAAAGTGAGTTTTGACATTTGCTGTGCACCTTTGCTATCACAATTTGTTTTTCAAAACTGTGAAATTCATAGTTATGGGGTCTCAAACAGTAACATACAGAAAAAGTGCACATTGCATCTTTTGAGGCTTCCCAGCTGTTCTACTCACAATAAAGGATAAACTTATTTTTTTGTAGCCAACACTTCCCATTCTTTGCTAGGTTGCCTTGTACTGAGACATACCTCTCAACCTCTTAGAGCAAGAAATCTGGACAAAGCCACAAATAATGAGGGAACAAAGGCCCAAAAACAGGGACACTTTTTAAATATTGCTCTTACAAACTTAGAAAGTTCAGAAAATAACAGGTTTTGCATTAGCATGAATTTTTGAAGGATATGAAGTCTGAAAATAAAATGTCTACCATTATTTTCTGACTTCAGTCCTCAATGATTTCCTAGTAATTTGCCAGAAAACTATAATTTTATGAGAAAAGGACCAAAAATATGAATCAAAAATCTGGACAGTCTCCAAAAATTTGGGCAGTTGAGAGCTATGTAGTGAGATAATCGTTAGAAGTTGCAAATGGAGAATTTTTCTTACTGCATATTGTATTTCTGTATTCCCAAACATATAATTTCTTCAAAAAGAATATATATATTCTTCCCTTCTGCAGGGATTTCTTTATTTCTGGCACCAAGTAACGTATGCATGTTTGTCAGAGTTAATGAGACACTTGCTCAGTGGTTAACATCTCAGCTTTACATCTCCAGTATCAGGGTTCAGTACTGACCTCTGATACTGTGTAATGGGAAACTGCATTTTCTCCCATGTTTTATGGGTTATATCTGGAGACTCCGGTTTCATCCTACCTACCAAAAACATACAGGTTAAGTGCCCACTACTTATTCTTACTTTGTGGCTCAGATCAAAGCTGTATAGCATCTATCATGACCAGTCCACTTACTTGGTTGTCAAATGATGACATAAAAAAGGGGAAAAAAAGGGGAAAAAAGAATATTGGTGAACACTACAAACACTGTAGATAAGCTTCTAGCCTCCATTCAGTGATTGTTTAGACTACCTTCTTGACAGAATCTTTACCACATGATGCATGCCTACTGGTAACTAGCAACTGGAATATTTAAATAGATCAAAAAAGTAGCTGGCGGACAGTGGCTGGTCAATAATATGTTGGAGAGGCACAGATATAAATGTGTGGTGTAGGTATGCACCATGGTTTGGCATATTTTCCCCATTTGATTATTTATGATATAGTTACCTACCAAAACTCAAAAGGTGACTTAAAATTATGACAGTATCCTTTGGGGTTAGCTTTGGGACTGTTTGTAACAGATGGTGCATGTTTAAGCTAGTTATTATGGACTAATGAAAATTCTTACAGTTTCTGTTACTGCTAGTTAGATTGTTGATCTCACATCAAAACCTTTTGGGGTTAGCAACAAACTTATTTGTTAGCTCATCTACCATTTCTTAGTTAATCAAAATTCCCAGAATTAATGATTATAAAGATTTCAGGTTTGGATGTCTCATAGTAGTACAGCTTTAATGTTTGGTGCATTTTACTTCTTTGATGCAGTGGACTTGATATTCATTCTGCTAATGAAAATCCACTATACATTATATACTTACCAAAACTGTTCATTAATGAAAACCTCCTGAGGTGCAGTGACACCCCCACATACATGCCACATAAAGGGAGGTTTTTGATCTCCTTCCTTACTTTGAGGTCCTAGTGCCCCTGGTTTGTTTCTTTTTCCATTAGGATGATAATTTTTGGGGAACAGACTAACCTGACAAAGAAAAAGACTTGTGAAAGCAATTTTAGTCGTTCATTGTGATCCCATGAAATTGTATCATAAGTTACTGTTGAGTCATGTCTTACGGTTTCCCAAAGTCCTCTTCCCAGTTATGCTGGATAGAATATTTGACATTAGTTGCTTTAAAAAGTCATAAGTCACATTCATATGAAAGGGGAATGAAACAAAATGAGAATTGACCTAGGATAGAAAAGATCTTTCCTGTCATGTCTGTCAGTATAGAAGTGAAGCTTCGTAGATTAGTTATTCTTTTCACAAATACAATAGATCTGATCTGCAGGGAAATCAACAGAATATTTTAATTTATTTTTTATTTTGTAACCAGGCAGATAAATAGAGCCAAAATCTAGTTCTTGTTTTATTATAACTTGGAAAAGAATATGAAAACAACATGCGTTTATATGGTGCACTGAAGGCAAATAGTTTTAGTAAACAGATAATCGGGAGTGTTTTGCATATGAATGCATCACTTAATTTGTATAGCATGAAACAGAAATAAATAAATGAATTTCCATACGGTGAAATAGAAATCAAATAGTAAATGAAACAGCAATGGCCATTTACTCCACCCTTACTTGTCAGGATCTTTCAATGTCCACTGTTTAACCATGGGTCATTTAGGCAATGGTCAAGTCTATATTATCCCCCTGTATCACAGAATCAGTCAAACCCACTAAATTAAGTCTTTCAATACCACCTTTACTGACTATATCCCATAAATAACTAGGTTTCCAATGCAGAACATTTTCTGTCACATCATCTAAATCCAGAACATTTAGTAGTGTTGGCATGTTAAAGCCCCAGTGACAGACCTCTCTTCAAAGTCTGAATGCTTCTTTTATTGACCTATATAGTACATTGTTGTGAGGATTACATTCTCCCCATTATTTTTCCTACCCTCGCATTGGGTACCTACCTGCCCATGTGTCTACCTAACAGTACTGCTGCCCATGCCTGAGGAGGATGTTTCATCACCTTGAGTATTAGACTCACAACTGTCCCCCATCACATCTTCACACACCCAACCCACACATCAGTCACTCTTCTCCAGTCCACACCCTCAACACTTAACCTGCATGCACTTCATACATGATGTCCCTCCCACATAAATCAAACAATACACTAACATCTACAGCTCTTCCCATCTCCACCAGCTTGCTACTTATATCCCTTTACTTTATCTCCTCCAGTAACATCCCTCTACTACCCTGCACTCCCCCTCCCTGGCAAACCCCACCCTTTCTCAACCCCAGCAAGCCATCATACTTTACCATAGCCCCTACTCTCTTCAATACCACCTACATAGTCTACCACAGATTCAAACTACCACCTCCACTATCAGCAGCCCGTTCCTGCTATATATATATCTATATATATATATATATATATATATATATATATATATATATATATACATATACATATACGCACACACCAGACTCCATAACAAGCTCTCCAAACTACTACTACATCTAACTGCCCAACTAATCTGCTCTGGGGATGTACACACTAGTCCAGGTCCCACCCTTCAGACTAATGACCCACATGGATCTGCTCTGAGGATGTACACCCTAGTCCAGGTCCCAACCTTCAGAGTAATGACCCACATGGATCTGCTCTGGGGATGTACACCCTAGTCCAGGTCCCACCCTTCAGACTAATGACCCACATGGATCTGCTCTGGGGATGTACACCCTAGTCCAGGTCCCACCCTTCAGAGTAATGACCCACATGGATCTGCTCTGAGGATGTACACCCTAGTCCAGGTCCCACCCTTCAGAGTAATGACCCACATGGATCTGCTCTGGGGATGTACACCCTAGTGCAGGTCCCACCCTTCAGACTAATGACCCACATGGATCTGCTCTGGGGATGTACACCCTAGTCCAGGTCCCACCCTTCAGAGTAATGACCCACATGGATCTGCTCTGGGGATGTACACCCTAGTCCAGGTCCCACCCTTCAGAGTAATGACCCACATGGATCTGCTCTGGGGATGTACACTCTAGTCCAGGTCCCACCCTTCAGAGTAATGACCCACATGGATCTGCTCTGGGGATGTACACCCTAGTCCAGGTCCCACCCTTCAGAGTAATGACCCACATGGATCTGCTCTGGGGATGTACACCCTAGTCCAGGTCCCACCCTTCAGAGTAATGACCCCACATGGATCTGCTCTGGGGATGTACACCCTAGTCCAGGTCCCACCCTCCAGAGTAATGACCCACATGGATCTGCTCTGGGGATGTACACCCTAGTCCAGGTCCCACCCTTCAGAGTAATGACCCACATGAATCTGCTCTGGGGATGTACACCCTAGTCCAGGTCCCACCCTTCAGAGTAATGACCCACATGGATCTGCTCTGGGGATGTACACCCTAGTCCAGGTCCCACCCTTCAGAGTAATGACCCACATGGATCTGCTCTGGGGATGTACACCCTAGTCCAGGTCCCACCCTTCAGAGTAATGACCCACATGGATCTGCCCTGGGGATGTACACCCTAGTCCAGGCCCCACCCTTCAAAGTAATGACCCACATGGATCTGCCCTGGGGATGAACACCCTAGTCCAGGCCCCACCCTTCAGAGTAATGACCCACATGGATCTGCTCTGGGGATGTACACCCTAGTCCAGGTCCCACCCTTCAGAGTAATGACCCACATGGATCTGCTCTGGGGATGTACACCCTAGTCCAGGTCCCACCCTTCAGAGTAATGACCCACATGGATCTGCTCTGGGGATGTACACCCTAGTCCAGGTCCCACCCTCCAGAGTAATGACCCACATGGATCTGCTCTGGGGATGTACACCCTAGTCCAGGTCCCACCCTTCAGAGTAATGACCCACATGGCTCCATTTCCTTCACGCCTGACCTTCTTCAGAAAAGACATACATCTTCCCTTCTCCTCCTAAATATTAACACAGGAAGTATCACTAACAAAGTCCATGACCTACACGCCCTACTATCCCTCTATTCCCCTGACATTGTAATAGTAACAGAAACTTGGCTAAAACCTAACATTAACAGTAATGAAATCACAGCAGTAGGTTATAGTATGCTACTTAAGGACAGGTTAACTAAAAAAGGAGGCAGTGTAGCAATCCTATTTAAAAATCACCTATCACTTCACCTCTTAGACATAAAACTCCCTGACTTAAAAAATGCAGAAATAGTACTTGTCAGGCTAAAAATCAACCCCCCAAAATGTATAAACATCATAGGTGAATACATTCCACCGGGGACCAATATTCCCACACTCAAATGTATACTTAACTGGGCATCTAATTCCCTTCCTCAAGAGACAATCTTTGTAGGTGACTTCAACATTAACTGGCTAACATGCTCCTCTTCTAGTCCAACATCACATATTAACCTACACGGGTTTACCCAACTAATCACATCTCCCACTAGGAAAGATAAAACTTCCAAATGTCAATCCATGTTAGACTGGACCTTAGTCAACAACCCAGCCCAAATGTTGCACTCAGTTTGTCTTCCTGACAACCTAAGTGACCACCAGCCAACCTTTCTCCTCTGTGCTAAAACCCATCATACCCACCAACCCACCTACCATCAAATCAGAGATAAAAAGAACTTCAATGCCAACAAATTCATTGCCTCACTAAAAAGCTGCAACTGGGAAACTCTCAGACAGCTACCTTTAGATGAAGCATTTAACTTCTTCAACTCTACCATCTTAAACATCCTCAACCTTGATGCACCACCCAGAACCATTAGAGTCAAATCAAACTATGCTCCCTGGCTAAGTAAAGAATGTAGATCTCTTCTTAAGGCCCAGGATAAGGCCAGGATACAATGCCATAAAAATAGATCCCTCTTAACAAAACAAACATACCTTGAACTACGTAACAAAGCCAAAAAAAACAGTGAAATGGAATAAAACCAACTACTACTGAAATAATCAAATAAAACACCAAAACAATCCACAAAAATTCTGGATTGCAGTAAACAACATACTACACCCAGGTAAATCAGACACACCCACTCCATCAACTCCCAACAACAAAGACTGTGTTGCAATCCAGTTTAATGCCTACTTTACAGAGACAATCCAAGCCCTTACAAACTCTCAGTCCTCTACCAATGACTCCACTCCTGTCACACACCAAAATACCAATGACTCTCAAACCTCCACCAACCTGTTTTCATTCCAACCAGTATCTGTAAACACAATCAAAAAACTACTAAAAAGGCTCAAACCAACTACCCTAGCAGCAGATAACCACCCTGCTGAATTTCTTCAACTTGCAGCAGAAGGAATAGCCTTATTATAAATAGTAGCCATTCTTATAAATAGATCAATCACTGAGAGCCTGATCTCCACTATTTGGAAAATTCCTCACATTATACCCCTACACAAAGGCGGTAACTCCACTGAGTTGACCGACTATCACCCCATTGCCATCTTATCCCCTCTGTCTAAAATTCTAGAAAGAGTCATCCATACCCAACTCATGGATTACCTTCACAAAGAAAAACTGCTAACAGATACACAGCATGGCTTTCACTCCTCTCATTGCACCACCACAGCCCTGATGTCATTTACTAACACAGTCAACCACTATACAAACAATGGGCAATATGTATCTGTCATTTTCCTTGACCTATCTAATTCCTTCGATATGGTTAACCTCCCTAAATTAATCAACATCCTCTCCTCCCTAAAACTCTGTACCTCATCCATCTCCTGGTTCCAGAATTACCTTGCAGGATGTCAGCAAGCTGTCCTATGACAGTAACAAATATCCCCCCTTCTTCCACTTAGAATAGGAGTTCCCCAAGGCTCCATCCTAGGGGCCCTACTTTTCTCTGTCTTTACCAATCAACTCCATACCTCCACACTTCATGCCACCATAGTCCAATATGCTGACGATTCAAACCTGATATGCTCAGCATCCTCTCTTCAAACACTCCACAAACTCAATCAGGAATCTTTCCTACTGGCTGAAAACAGGTTTACTAACTCCCACCTCATCCTTACCCAAACAAAACAAAACTTCTCCTCTTCCATCCAGGAAAACCTCCCTCCAGCCAAGACAAAACTCCCTCCCCACCTTTCAGCATCTTATCCAATAACAAAACTATCATTACCCCTTCAACCCACACAAAAATTGCTTGGTGTTGAAATAGACAGCAATCTGAAGTTTGATATACATATTGCCCAAACCATTAAAAAAGTCCACAAGAAACATGGTCTCCTGTATAGGAACAATAAACTCCTAACCAATACCAATAAATCCACTGTAGCCTGAATGCACCTCCTATCTGCTCTCTTGAACGCTTCCCCTGTACTTACCAACCTCCATAAAACTGATCTTGCCAAACTTGAATCTTGCTATAATTTGCAACAGGTGCTTCATATAGATACCATCACTGCACATCACTTAGATGACTAAATTGGCTGGAACTTCCACAACTGTTGCACTTTAATCAACTTACCTTTGCTCACAAAACTCTCCATCATCCAGATAAAACTCTTGCTCTCCATAACCTCTTACAGCCATACAACTCCTCTAGATACCTCCGCTCTTCCAACAAATCCCTCCTACATGTCTCCAAAGCAAACAACTCACCTGGCAAATCACTATTTCCACACTACATTTCCAAATTATGGAGTAAACTCCCAGTCTCCGTCATCTCCAACTGCTCTATTCCACAATTCAAAACACTACTAAAAACACCTTTCAAATTCCTGGCTCTGTCCCTGCAACCGCACATAATAGCTCAATTTACCTTCCTCAGAAACTAATAATATTTGCTGATGCATTACTTCACCAATCCTCTAAAACTGGAGCTTGCTACTATTATATCCGAGCTCTACTATCTCTCCTCTACTATGATTTACATATTATCTCTATCTCCAATTGTGTTTTCCATACTTTCTCTATCTCCAACTGCTTCCTCACAGTATATGAGATGTAATGCATGACAAGTTGGTTACAGTCTACTACCACCTCTTCATGTAAATACAATCTTTCTCTCTTTTTTGTAAGGCATTATACTCTTTTGCATTACCTTTATATTACTTACTACTCTTTTTAATGTATTTTTAATGTACTCTTGAATGTACTATTCTTTTGAATGTACCTTTATATTACTTACTTTTCTTTTGAATGTATTGCTGTATGTGACAAACTTTTATTGTACATTATACTATGATTTATTTAGTAATAGTGGAGCTTTTCTCCCTGGGCCTCTGCTGAAAAAGGACCTGTGTCCAGTCAGACTTACCCGGTAAACAAATGTAAAATAAATAAATAAATAATAGACTGTGACCATAAAGCATGTCTTCATATGTGGAAACTTCTAATCTCCTTGGTTCTTTGCTGAGAATACTTTCATTGCTAACCTGAAGTCTTTGACTTCCCCAAATATGTTTTTGTAAAATAGTTTGATCTATACCTAGCAAAGCTGCTCCAGAACTAATAGGAATGTCCTCCAGGATATAATATTAAGGGTGGATCATATTTTTTACTGTTAAGCAATTAACTGAGAAGGCTGGTTCATGTTCCTCCAGGCTAGGAACAGATCAACAATGTGTCCTTCTGATGTGAATAGTTTTCTCATATTAGGGCCTTCGGATCGGGCATAATCATACAGCACAGAAAGGCAGATCATCTGGCCATGGGTTATCATTAGGCCTGACAAATATTGATTTATCTGCAATTATTTCAGTCTGGAGATATTTCCAGAATCCAGCATCATAATATGTACTTTGCTTATAAAATTTTGAGTGTCCTATATGAGCACAACACAGTTCTTACCAAAATGCATATTTAGCTAACCACTGGCACAACCGTGTTGTACACTGCTGGTATGTACAAATGTCACTTCCTTGTTCATACTGGTAAGTTCTGTGTCTCCACTTCCTTTCAGAACAGACATTTTTTTAAAAATATTTATTTTAAAATTTCATGAACTATTTTATAACTGCTAATTCTGCTTATCTGTGGCATCTGCAGAATTGCTGAGCCTTACTCTCTGAACAGATTACTACTGCATTTCTCAAATTACATTTAACTATTTGTTGTAGTGCTATAATTGAGTGTACATTTTGATAATTTTCTTCTCTAACCTCCTCTGAAAATGAGGCTTTCCAGATGAATTTTCTCATTCAAGAAATGGAAATGAAATAAAATAATAACAATAATAATTTATCTTTTCTTGGAGTATTTGATTCTAGTATTGATGTTTGATCCTACTCTTCACACTGTAAGGGTATGGTACACCATGGCTAGTACATAAAAATGGGGAGAGAGAGAGAGAGATCCTTTAAATAATACTGGGAGCCAAAAATGCTGTTAACAAGCAGCAGAGTAGCTAGGGTAGGGCAAGAGGAGTAACTGTTCCAGCACAAAGTGTTGTGGGGTGCAATCAGCCGATTCCAAAACCTCTTTATTGCAATACTGGCTTTAAAAAAAACTGCATTGCATTTTCAGTCAAACCAGGGTGCTCTTAATGCTCCATGTGTGGTCTAAACTGTAGCAACATAGTTTGCTACAGTTTCAATGTAAAAATAAAATATTTTTTTTTAACTAAAACCTAAGAGCTGCAGTGTTCCATACAGGCATGGTATAAACGGTAGCAACTGTTTGCTACATTTGTAGCAAGCAGTTTCCTACAGCTTGAAAAGAAATACTTCTCCCTCTCTCTCTCTCTGTATATATATATATATATATATATATATATATATATATATATATATATATATATATATGTATATATATATATATTTTTTTGTTAACTAAAACATCAGTGCTGAATTGCTCCATGCAGGCAGGCATAAACTGTAACATCCATTTGCAACACTTGCAGCAAGCAGTTTGCTAAATTTTAAAAGAAATTAAGTTTTTTTTTAATAAATTATGTTAAAGGAAGGTTGGGGGCAGGAAACAGAAATGAGACCTGAATGACTCGGGGCAGGAGAGGGGGTGCCATGCATCTGGCCATCGGGTTAGTGTGCCAGTAGAAGGAATGTCTTTTTTTGTTGCTATTGTTGTTGCTCATGCGGGTGCATAGATCTAACTGTTCTAAGCTAACAACTTGCAGCTTATTGCAGTGAAGTGTTTTTTTTTATGCATTTAATAAGAAGGTGAGACTGAGAATTTATT
Organism: Protopterus annectens; assembly: GCF_019279795.1. NCBI lineage: Eukaryota > Metazoa > Chordata > Ceratodontiformes > Protopteridae > Protopterus > Protopterus annectens. Next base: position 1,332,522,407 of record NC_056739.1, read on the forward strand.
GTTACAGAAGACCTCAAATTTAGGAAGTAAAGTTTCCATAGCTTCCTAAAAACACAGAAAGAGTCCCTGCTTCATGTTATGGGACAAACTTATAAAAATCAATAGGAATGTTACCACTGTCAGAATATTTTCTACTTTGTAGTTCATGCACAGGGCTTGAAACACTCCCCATAACTTTAACCATCCTTATTTCTTCTTCATCTTCTTCTTCATGTAGTTTTGTTTCTTGTAAACATGGAACATCATCACATGCACTATTCTGTTAAATATTTGACTTTTTATCTGCATACCCGGGCCAGACATATTGCATGATAAAATGCATTATTCTTCATCCTCTCACCAGACTTATTAGATAAGCATTCCTTGCACTTCAGTACAGAGTAGCACTTTACTTTACTAGATCCTGCTCTTCTTGTGTAGTCATTAATTGAGTCAGACTCTTTGTGACTTCAAAGACTTAAGTGTGCCAGGGCTGACTGTCTGTCAACAACCACTTCTTTTAAGTTATTACAGATTCATATCCAGCTCATCTTCTGCCATTTTCTTCCTCCTTTACTTTTTGTCTTTCCCAGTATCAGGGTCTTCTCTAGTGAATCCCGTTTTAGTATTATGTGGCCAAAGCAGTTTTAGTTTTATGATCACACCTTCCAGTGAACAGTTTACATTTACTTCCTTTCTAATTCACTGATTTTATCTTCTAGCAGTCCATAGAATTCACAACAAGTTTTATCAAACACCACAGTTCAAAAGCATTAATTGCTGGGCACAAAGACTTGTCTATTTTCAAACAGCCACATTATTACTGGCAAATCCATATTTTGACTGTCTCACTAAACTGATCTTTGTTGTCAATGTGATGTCTTTAAAATCTTACCAAGATTTGTCATAGCTTTCCTTTGAAGAAGTGAATATCTTTATTTCATGGGTGCAATCACTATCTGTAGAGATTGTTAAGGAGAGGATTATTAGTCAACACCTGTTATCCTGCCGCCATCCATTCTTCACGTCTAAGCATCAAGTTAGTGCCATCTATGCAAGGAGATTACAGTAATCTTTACCAAACTGACTCTGTGGATATGCTTGATATTTGCCTTAATATCTGGTTGCTTAGGGAAGCCTCATCTCCCATGTCGACAGCTGTGGCATGTAATTTGGGCCCTCTATTCTTGATTTATTCTGCTCTATTATCTTGTTGATAGAGAAAAATAAGCACCATATACGAATGGAGTTGCCTCTTTCCCTTGCTCCTGCATTTTTAGTCAGAAGGACACCGATACTTTTCACTGGTCATATGGTAGTGTTGAGTAATCCTAGACCATAGAACTTAGACCAGTCAAAGGGCAACTGCCAGTTCATAAACTTTCAAGCAGTCTTCCTTGCATACCTGTCAACTTTACAGTTTTTCGCAGAATGTACAGATTTTTGCCTCATATTTTTGGTCTGTTTTTCAGAAAATTGTGGCTTTCTGGCAAATTAGTGGCAAATCATTAAAGACTGAAGTTAGAAAATAATGACAGACATTTGAGTTTCAGAATTCAGACCCTTCATAAAATGCATGCTAATGCATATCTGTTATTATATCAACTTTCTAGGTTTGTAAGAGCAATATTTAAAAATTGTCCTTATTTTTGGGCCTTTGTTCCACTTTTATTCATGGCTTTCCTGCTCTAAGAGGTTAATAGGTATGTGTCATAAAATTCCAAAACTTTCATGAAAAGATTTGTAGATAACAATGATTATAGGCATCCTGACATTCATTCTTTATGCCTGTTTAATCTTAATTAGAAAGGATGTTTAGAAAAACTGCTCAAAGACTAGCTGAAGAACCTTCAGAAACAGCTTTTCAAGTTCTTCATCCATTTCAACAGCCTCATACTATTTATAATCCTGTTATTTTCTGTGTTGTCCATTTCAGATGGACCTCACTCCAGTTTTTGTATAGTCTTCAGGCCTTTCTCCAGGATCTTTGGTAGCTGCTCTTACTAGCTAGGAGTCTGCCAATGTCAGGCCTATGGCCTAGCAGTGTTTCCATCTCTGAGTATCATCAATGCCCTATTTTTCCTTTACAGCTGAGCTGTTTATTCTTGGGTAGCATGCTGGCACAGTCATTATAGTTTCTGTCTCACAGTTATAGGGTCTGGGATTAAATCTTGATCTGCTACTATCTTTATGAAGTTTACATGTTAGCTTCAATTTTTAATAACCAACATTCTCAGAAAAGAAAGTTATCTCCATCCCTCCCCATGAAAACATATTCTTTGGCTATTCTAAACTGCCCCGAGTATTAACAGAATACATAGAAAGTGCATTATCCATTATCCTTGGGGGCCCAGGTATTAACTGAAAAGAGTTCATAAAGGATCATTTCATAAACCTAGGTAACAAATAAACAGATTAAATTAAAAAAGACATTAGACGATTGTGATAAGGTCATGCATAGCTTCATTAAGTTCCATTATGGACTCTATATTTCTAGGCCACATTATTAGTATAAGATGACCTCTGAGCACCCAGCTTAGCCACAGCAAAAATACACTTACTGAAGGATTCTCTCTCTCTTTGTGCAAGCCTCTGTTATGATGATTGTTCCTGCAAGTTATCATTTTTCTAGTTAAAATTACCTATTTATGATTGCCTTAGAAGATCAAAAAAATAAGCCATCATCTTTTCAGTGGCAAATTATACCCCTTAATACTTTTGACTCATTGAAAGGTTTACATATAGTATGTTCATGTGCCATAATACTACAAAGTATAGCTTACATTGTTTCCTGCATTGCATATGGTGTAATTGCATACTAAGTTATAGAGTTCCAAAGCAAAAAATGCAAATGGAAGCTGGTTAAAAGACAGAACTTACAGGTGCCTTGTTTAAAAATATGACACTAACCAGTAGCCATTTGAAATGTTGGGGTCTGATAAAGCAAGTCCCAAAACAGGGAGACTGAATTACTGAAAAATGGACTTAGAAATACAATGTCCAAGATGGCCATTTCCTAGAATATGCCCCTTTCAATCAGTTATGGTGATCTTGGAGTTAGTATATACAAGTTCAGGAATGTGGGGGACTAATGACACACATCAGGGGTGCTGGGAATCTTGCTCCCCTGCATAAAATTAATTTAAAGGAGAAGAGCGAGCTTCGAGGTTCACCCTTTTCTTGTGTTTTCAGGGGGTTTTCTTCAGCTTATTGGCAGTCAGCACTTCGAGTGCTGACATTTCAAATGGAAGCCAAGTTACCAGTGAAGTCAACCATGGCTCTGTACTAGGATCCCTTCTTTTCAGCATTTACATCTCTGATCTCCAAATTGAGAACCCTTGGTTAACAAAGTCTACTGGTGAAAGCAAAATGTGCATTACTGTTAAGACCTCCTCTGACGACTGTAACCTACAGATGGAATTTCCCTAGTTAATACCTGGTGTGTACTGAAAATGGCCACAAATTAAAAGCAACAAAGTAGTATCATTTAATTTGGTTACTCATCCCCTACCCTCAGCATATAGCATAAATAATAGTTCACTACTAAATGAAAATGTTGGCAGGGGTCTGGCTGTCTGGGTTGAGAGTTCCCTTTCCTTGGATAAATTATGTAGTGCTGTAGTCAGAAAACCCTTCTAATTAGCACAACTAATATCAAAACATGTATCATCCAGATCAAAAGATTTCTTTGTTCTCTTACATTCAGTTATAGAGAACAGTGACCACACTTGACATACCAAACAGCTGGAAAAGCCTCAGAAATTACTAACTAGGAAGATTTGAGGCTTAAAGATCTGCCAAGAGAGATTAGAAGCTCTATCTACTTACTATATATCATAGATACTCTTGAGGGAACATCTATGCCTTGGCTTCTATACCGTTATAGATCCATTGTCCTTGACATCCTGTATCTCTGCAAGCCTCATAGCTTAGCAAACACAAGAACCAGGGACTGGAATCTTCTCCAGAAGACAAACTGACCATGATGGAGAGATGGAGTCATTACACAGTGCCTTCCCTTCACAGTAATAAGTTGCCCCTGTAGGTTAAGCAATGTGACACATTCCTGCAGACAGAACTGGATGACTGGATGAGTAAACTCAAATTTACCCTGAGACTAAATGGCCTAGCCATCCTAGAGAAAGGGGTACAATCTGAGGGTGGTTATTGGCAAGATGTTAATGGTTGTGAAACTACACTGCATTGAAATTCCTATAAATCCTATCAGTGTGTGATCTTACTAAACTAAGGTTTTTCACTGACGCATGCCACCATTGTTGAAGAACTATTTGATAAAGCTCTGAAGATTCAAGATCCTGTAGCTTAAAATCCGCAGTTCATCTCATCACTAGAAATGAAATATATCCCATGACTTAAATAGTAATTTATACAACACAATTATGTTATTGAGAACACTTTAGGTTCTAAAAACAGGCACTGCTCTATACTGAGTGACAGTATGTTGCTTAAGAATTATGCAAAACCAAAATAGCTCATTAAATATTACTTCTGGGGAAAATGAATGAGTTCCTGAGGACCTGTGTTAAGGAAATAGCCAAACTACATTTACTGTTTGAAAATATGTTCAGAATGACATTTCATAATTTGCACCAGATACCTTTTTAAATGACATTAGAACTCTTTAATGAACTATGTTGCTGAAGATTTTAAGAGCCATTTATGTCCATGTGTATAAAACAGAATGCAAATAGACTTATTAAAATGTAAGTCCTTAATGTCAAGTGATATTGGCTTCTGTACTGAAGTAGCTGTACAAATATGATTTGCCACTTCTCTACCCCATGATACAAGCAAATTCTTCTCCATCAAGCGGCTTTACTCTATTTGTACTGAGCACATAATATGTCTGACAGCTGCTGCAAATGTTAACATAGTCACACTATCAAAGGAACTCCTACAGCTGAATTCCACCTTCAGCTGCATAAGTACAAAAGAAGCAATACCTTCAGTTAAAATCTATTGCATTGAGCACATAGTATGTCTGACGACTGCTGCTGCAAATGTTAACATAGTTACACTACCAAAAGAACTCCTACAGCTGAATTCCACCTTCAGTTGCATAAGTACAAAAGAAGCAAGACCTTCAGTTAAGTACTGAGCACATAGTATGACTGACTGCTGCTGCTATGTAAGGCAGTTTGCAAGAATCAAACTAAACTTAATTGTTTTCCCTCACTTCTGCATCAGTGTGTTCTGTACTGTTGTGTTGATTCTGCTGGAGGGACACCCCCAACCCACCCACAGAACTTATACTACTAAAGGTGAAGCTAAGTTAACACATTAGCATTTTTACCCTAGAAGTGTAAAATTTCCCTGTAAAGGCAATAAAAACCCTTAACAATAAAATTAAATGCTGTGACTCACATTAGGTATTGCCTTTGTATCCATAAACATTCCACCTCACACTGATTATATTTGGTAGTAAACTATCGGATAGGAGAGCAACTGCAGTCCAAAGGCAACAGATTCACACTATCATCTCCCCAACTAAGTACCTACCAGATAAACCTACCAGACCTAAAGTTAATGTTGTAACAGCAGTTAACAATAAATACATCTTTCAGTCCACAGATCTACCCTGACTGGAACCACCTGAGTTACAATCCATTTGGTGCCTCTTACCTATAAAATAACTTAAAGTTAACAATAAATAATCTTCCAGCCCACAGACCTACCCTAACTGGAACCACCTGAGTTACATTCCCTTTGATGCCTCTCACCTATAAAAGTACTTAAAGTTAACAATAAATACATTTTCCAGCCCACAGACCTACCCTGACTGGAAACACCTGCATTACACTCCCTTCGGTGCCTCTCACCTATAAAAGAACTTAAAGTATTCCCTGCCATGTTCAATTAGCTTGATATAAATCTAATAACATTGCTCTCCCTTAGTCAGTTGTCTTTTGCACACCATCAGGTTGCTGCTTTTCTCTACCCACCCTGTTAATACTACTCCCTACATTTCTCCAGCCGATACATGCAAAAATCTTCCTCTCTGCTGTGCTTCTCCCTGCTTTTTCCCTATTTCTCCTATTGTAGTTTAACTGTACTTCTTCAACTTGTTCGTACTACCCTACACTAGTTCTTTACTCTCCTTCATTACCTCCTTCCCTGCAACTTAGGGAATAGCCATAGCCTTACTCTATCTCCTCCTACCCCTCTCTTTGCTACACTTACCTGCCTCTCTGATTTTTTTTTTTTTAGAGCTGATTCTGTGGTTTCTCCAGGTGTAGCCCCGCTCGGGCTCACTTCACTCCACTACCCTACCCTTATTCCTACCCACCCCCACACCAATTACTTTTATTCTATCCTATCCCTCCCCTTCCCTTCCTTCACATACACTCATACTCTACTTTCTGTCCCCACCCACTCCCACAGAAAGACCGTCACACCTAATTACATCACTTCCTCTTTGCAGCTATCCTCCTCCAACCCCCACCACTGTTACACTCCACATATCCCACAATGCAACACCTATACATATCCATTCCACTTCTCATGCTTCTATCACTCTTAACCACCTACCATACTTACCTTTCCCACCCTTACTTATATTCTCCCACCTCACCTACACTTACAACTTCCTATACCTCTCTATCACCATATCTCCATCACTTTATAACTACTCCATCTGCCTTCACAAATTTACTATATTCCAATACTACCTCACTCCAGCAAACCCAAAGTCAAATATTACATATTGCACACACTGATAGCTCCTTTTACTCTCCCAACTAGTAACATACTCCTCTCTGGGTACATACACCCTAACCCAAGCCCCTAAATATTCCCCCTAACCATAGACCATATAACTCTTCCTGTACTTCCCACTTTCCTCAAAAACCACCCCTACCAACCCACCCAGTCATTTTACCTTTTCCCCTGAAAACCTATCTATTCCCTAAATATCCAAAGTCTTGTTAACAAAGGTACAGAGCTTCACACCTGGATAGCCCATACCTCCCCACAAATTCTAGCCTTATCCAAAACCTGGCTAAAACCCCATATCACAAACAAGGAAATACTACCACCTGGCTGCAATATTTACCATTCTGACAGATCCTTAAAAAAGGGAGGTGGCATCGCCATCCTGTACTCTAACAATCTTAATATCTCCCCTGTACCCATCCCTATCCCCAACTTCCACCCAGCTGAACTAATCATCATAAATTGTCATCTAAACTCCCACAAGAAATTTGCCATAGCCTCCATATACATCCCCCTGGAAATAATATTTCAACCCTTGAACATATCCTTTCCCGGTTCTCCCACAATGTATCTTATGAAACCCTTATCCTTGGTGATGTCAATATTGACTGGGCTAAACTAACAACTGAATCACCACAACTCAGTATGAACGTACATGGTTTCCACCAATTGGTAACCTCCCCCACCAGAATTCACAAATCCTCTTCCTCCAATCCAACTATCGACTGGATCCTCAATAACTCACCTAACCTCTAGCACAGTCCTTGTAACTTACCCGGCACCTTAAGTGACCATCTTCCCACCTTTATCTCGAGACAATCTGCCCATCTAACCAAATCTCATACCTATAGAGATTGCCGTAAACTCTCTAACTTTAATATTAACTTATTAAATTCCATACTATCCAACACTGACTGGTCATTCCTCAAATATCTCCCCCTCAATGAAGATGTGTAGAAATTTAACCTCAATTTCATAGATACTCTCAACTCCCTCGCCTCATCCAGGAGAATTAGAATTAAATCTAATTATGCTCCCTGGCTTTCTAAGGAAACCCGCACTCTTATGCACAGAAGAGATAGCGATTGAAAGCCTGGACCAAAACCAAATTACCAGCGCTTTTTCAGAGCTACAAAGAACTTAGGAACCAGGCCAAAAAACAAATCAACAACGATAAAAAATCCTACTACTACTACCCCCAAATTAGCTACAAATCAAACCCACATAAATTCTGGACTGCCGTCAACAAAATTCTCTAGCCAGGCTCACCTTTCACACCTTCCCCTTTCCCAAATATCACCCATCTAGAAACTGCTACCCTTCTCAATAATTACTTCATTGAAACTGTCCAAAAACTTACACTAACTAACCACAACACAAACACCCCTCCTACCCCATCCAGTCTGCCTAACAAAAACCTCTTCAGCTTTCAACCTGTTACCACTATGTCAAATCCCTTTTACTTAAGCTCAAACCCTGCTCACCTTCCTGTGACAATCTCCCACTTACCTTCCTCAAACTAGCTGACAGATATCCATAGCCTGTCCTGTATCCCTGCTTATCAGTAGGCCCATTCTAGAAGCCACTGTCCCTAACATCTAGAAAACCTTCTTTAGCATCCCACTACATAAAGGAGGAAACTCTACTAACCCATCCAACTACAGACCCATAGCCATCCTTTCCCCCTCTATCTAAAATACTTGAAAAATGCATTCACACTCAACTGCTAAACTTTCTCCTGCAGGAAAACATTATCACACCCACCCAACATGGCTTCCAGCCAAACCACAGCACAGCTACAGGCCTCTTATCTTTCACTCATACTGTAGCTGAGGCCAGATAGAGGCCAGATATAACAACCAACTTGTATCCTGTCTTTTCCTTGATCTCTCCAAAGCCTTTGACACTGTCTCTCATCCTATCCTTTTGTCTAAACTTGCTAACCTCAATCTCCCAGCTCCCTCCCTGTCCTGGTTCACCAGTTACCTCTCTGACAGGTTACAATCTGTCAAATGGCTCTCCTCCTGCTCCCCCTCTCTTCCTATTACATCTGGTGTTCCCCAAGGTTCTATCGTCTGTCCCCTCCTGTTTAACATTTTCACAAATGAGCTTCACACAACTTGCAACCAATCCTTCCTAATTCAATATGCTGATGATTCCACTCTCATTTCTTTCTCCAATAACATCTCAGAACTTCATGCTCATACCCAAGACACCTTCCTATCCATTGAAAAGTGGCTCTCTGATAATCAACTCATCTTAAACCCCCAGAAAACCAAACTCCTGATTTTTCTCCCTCGTGCTCTCTCTCAGCACAAATCAACCTTTGTCATTACTTCCTCTAGTAATAAGGTCATTCATCCTGAACCCCACACTAAGCTCTTAGGTACCAACATTGATGATGAATTAAAATTTAACTTGCACATCTTTCAAAACATAAACAAAACATCAAAAACTCAGACTGCTTTATAGAAATAGAAGATTTCTAACGTCTAATGCTAGACTCTCCTTAGTTCATGCTTTCCTTCTCCCTCCCTTCTCTACGCTGCCCCAGTCCTAACTAACATACAGTCTACAACCCTATGCAAACAACAACAAGTATACCACAAAGTAGCTAAATTGGTCACTAACTGTCCTTACAACTCCCACCACTGCCTGGCTCTTAACTCTCTCCACTGGCTGGAGCTCCCCCAACAGCTCCTTCTATCCCAGCTTCAAAATGCACACTCTGCAGTTTACAAACCTTCCTCCTGCCCTGCCCTCTCCACCTTGGTATACTTGTATACACACCTAATCGTACTGTCTGCACCTCTAGCCAATGACTCCTAGACACTTACCAACCACACAAAACGCTGGTAAGCTACTTTACAAATTTACTACAGCCCAAGCTTGGAACACACTCCCTGCTCATATTAGATCCATTCCCCATCCTAAACACTTCAAAAAAGAACTTAAACTTCACCTACTAAATAACAAGTCTTGCCCCTGTAATGACCCCACCTAACCTACTACACTAATGAATTCAACATAATCTTACTGTTTTACTTCAACCTCACTGACTATTTACTAATCCACCTCATAGGTTAGTACTAAGCTAACTGCCCTTTTGAGCCATTTTAAGCTTAGCCAATTATCCCTTGTGAGACTCAAACCCTGCACCTTGTGTTTGTAAGGCAAACACCTTAACCATTATGCCATCCTCCCACCTCTTAGTTTACCTCCCTTTTTCACATAATCCAACTACAAATTGCACCCTTACCCTACTACTTCACCACATGTACATATGTAAATATTCCCCTCTCATATATAAATACCTTACTTAACCCACTATATCAATAGCTCTCTATGTAAAGTCAATTGCTGTTTATTTTTCATTGTATATAAAAAAAATCAAGACTGTTATACTTCACAGTACTATTAACATTAAATGATGTATTGTAAATTTCTTTATCTTGGCATGTAATTAGGAATGAACAAACTAAAGGGAAAGGTTGTGGTGTAGCACCAATATACCCAGATTATCTCAACTTAATCCCTTATAATGCCCCAATACCACAATTCAATAACGGAGAACTTCTTATCACTTTCAACAAACTAAACAAATGCAAACAAATCTGTATCATTACTTTATATTCCCCCAGACAATAATATCAGTGTATTAGAAGACATTCTACACTGGACCTCAACTTTCATCCCAAATGAAAAAGTCATATTAGGCAATGTTAACATTAACTGGCTTGACCTTATATCTACTTCCCATAAATTTAATCTATTTGGATACAAACAATCAAAACAAATGCCAACATACTTTAGCAAAAACTCAAATTCCATACTAGACTGGATATTAGTATCTGATCCCACTAAGCTTACCTCATCTGACACCCTGTCATATCCCCTCAGTGACCATTTCCCTGCCTTTACCAAACATCACACCCAAAATCCTCCAAAACAGCAAACAGTAAAACTATTCATAACACAACAAATTTTAACCCTCAGACATTCAACAACATCCTCTCCTCAAGGGCTTTACTGGAAAGGCTCATCCAGATTCTGCTACAGGTTGCTGTGAGGGAAAGGTTAGTTTGCTTTTTATTTGTGTTTTGTATACTGTGATTTGTTTTCTTTACACTTTGTTTTACTTGTATTCTGCTTTTAACTGCATACTAAAACTTGAAAAGAGACCACAGCTCTGTCTCTTATTGAGTCAGACAGAAATTTTTGCCACCCTCCCACCCAGTTACTCTTGTGTTCTTAAACACCACTGTCTTTCTAGTTGCCTGCCCCTTGTGTTAATTTGGTGATATATCTCATTTCCTCTCTGCTTTTACTGGTTGGCATAAGTAAGCACAGAACTATCATTTTGTAAAATCACTCCCCTTCAACTATTTAAATTTACTGACCATCCTACTGTATTTTATAGTACCAGAATACCAAAATGACCACCCCTTTCAATCGATCTTGCTGTTTTGAAAATAGTGACTCTCCACTGAAACTTAACTTTTAGACACGCAAAACTTAACTTACCTACTTTCATATCTAACTCCTTTAGTGCACACTGCAGTGTTTAGGATAAATAATGTTTTCATCTTACTTTAAACATCTATTGCAAGACCACCAGTTACTGGAGAGCCCACATTCTGCCTCTCAGTAGTCATCTTGGGATTAGTGCTTCTGTTTTCTCCTAGTGAGATAAGGAGTGCAGTTACATTATTTCCTGGAGACTGCTGATCACCAGAAAGCTTAATAACTGCTTTATAGGTGACAGCTTAGAATCGGTGCTTATATTTTGATCCTGGTGAGAGTAGGAGCAGAGTGCATTGATTCCTGACTATTTCTGGTTGGAGAGTGAGTGTCTTTGCTTAACATACCTGATTGGTCTGGTTGCTATTCGAGGCATCTACCAGAAAAAAGCTACAAGCCTGCAGACCCTTGCATAGTTTAGGACAAGACTGTGGATCACTAAACAGGCCGTGGCCTGCTTCTCTTCTTGGGATTGCTGCTAAAACTAGCTAGTTTTAGCTAGAACTCACCACTTTTTTAGTTTCAGCACTCAAAACTGTTTCCTTGTGCTCAGCACTTGCTCAGAACTCGTAAGCACTAAATAAACTACAAATTACTACAACACTCAACTTTCCTCACTTGTCAAGAGGAAAACAGTTCTTAGTACTTAAATTAATAAGCACCTATCCAGGCATGTCCATGGGTCAGCTACTGGTGTTTTCTCCTGTCCACCTGATGAATCTGGGCATATTGGGGCAATGTAGCAATTGCCTCATCTACACTGACAACCCTCTCCTCCTACCACCAAACACTACAACCTGTGACAGATGCACTTATATAGCCAAACTGGAAGCCAAGTTCTCTCCAGCCAAGACTGGACTAGACAGTCAAGAGGAGAAGGTTAACACCTGCACCACACCACACTCAGCACATAATCCTTCAAAACCCACACTACCAAAACTCACACATAGAAACACAAAGCACACACCCACATTCACAGAGGCTCTCAATAAAAATCTGCCCAAGCAACAGAGACCTCCCAAGCTGAAATTCAAACAGGCACCAACCCTACCCAAATGATACATAGCCCACAAAATCAATGTGCCACTCAACTTCAGCCCATAAGGCAAAACAATGTAACCAACACACTAGTCATAGGTGACTCTATAGTCAAGCACACTGATGTCCCACTCACCAGGCTAAACAAGGAGAAAGTTACTGTCAGCTGCCTATCAGGTGCCAGGATTCACCACATCATGCACACACTCAGGTCACTTCACAACAAGTACAAATACGACTCTGTCATTGTCCATGTTGGTGTGAATGACCTGCGACGTACCTCCCTGGACTACATGAAAAGAGACATGGAGGAGCTCTTGGATCTTGCAGCCCAAGCATGTTTGAACCTAGCCTTGAGTAGCATTCTGCCATTGCCCAAAATGATACCACAGTACAAGGACAAAATGATTGACTTCAACAATTGGCTAAGCTTCTGGTGTCATTCTAAGGGGATCCAGTATCTGTCTGCCTGGGGCGACATGGTCAACAGACCACGATGTTTTGCCAGAGATGGCCTGCACCTGTCACCCCTGGGATTCTGGATACTGGCTAAGGCTCTTCTCACCTCTATAGTGCCTTTTTTAGGCAAGGTTCAAATGCCAAATTCACCACTGTAACAGGTAAAAGCAAGCAAACTCTGATGGTGATGCTATTCAATGCTAGAAGTATAAACCTCAAAATGCACTCACTCGAGGCACTCCTTAAAATGGAGAACATCAAAATCTGTGCAGTAACAGAGACCTGGTTCAAGGCTCCAGAGAGCACCCCTGCATTACCAGGCTATAATTCATACCACACCTTTCGGCCACCTAACCTGGACCGAAATAATATAGGTGGAGGTGTGTCCATATTCATTAAGGATAGCCACACCTCCAGGCCAGTTGCTCAACATAATGCATCCGAAATTATCCAAGAGCAACTAACACTGATCAAGACTGCAATCCAGGTTATAGCTTGTTACAAATCCCCCACCATGCTCCAGGATTCCCAATCTTCATTTCTTAAAATACTGAAAAATATTAAGGTACAACCCAATACCTTAATTATTCTTAATTTCAACTACCCCACCATCAACTGGGAAAACTACTCATGTACCAACTCATTTGCTCAACGTTTTCTGAAATTCATAAATTCCAGTGCCTTGGATCAGCTTGTCCTCACCCCCACCAGGGGCAGCAATATCCTGGACCTGGTCCTTACCAATATGGGTAACCGGCGTTACACACCAGAGGGCAACTCCTCACTGGTCAGATCTGACCACAAGCTAATCACCCTAGACATCCATATCCCACCCCCACCCCCCATTAAGGAAACCACCATCAAAAACTACTCCAAAGCCAACTTCATGCTGCTTAAGACAGAAGTGGCAAACTTCACGACACCCATGCAGATGGAAAATACAGGTACAACTGCTGAATCATACACAAATGCACTGTATAAGCATATACACTAGTCCATGGATTGTGCCATCCCCAACAGAACCAAGACACTATCCTCCAAAAAAAGGAAGCCAATCTGGTGGTCCCCTGCCATAAACAAACTCTACAACAGAAGGAAGAAGCTGTTGCAAAAAAGAGTAAAATCTCAAGATTGGAGGAACTCCCTGGTCAGCCTCAGCAAGAAGCTGATATCCATCATAAAATCCTCCAAAGCCAGTTGTGAAAATAAAATCACCACTGATTCCAAAGACATTCACAAAGCATTCTACAGCTATGTCCAGAATCTCAATGGCAACACTCAGATCTGCTCTGAGCTACAGCACAATGGCCCTAAATATACAGAACCAACCGATATTGCCAACATCCTGGCAGATAGGTTCAGTGCTAACTTTACCCTATCTCACCCTGCAAAGGGCCCACCTTAATACCAGAAGAATGCAAAGCCCCTGTAATCACGGATGAACAAGTAAAACCTGCACTCTCCAAAGCCAAGAACACAGCATCCATGGGACCAGATGACATCCCAGGCTGCGTACTGCATGAACTACAGAATGAACTGGCACCTCACCTAAGTACCATGTTCAATCATAGCCTCACCTCAGGCTATGTGCCTACTGAATGGCGCACAACAATGGTTATCCCACTCCTGAAGGGGGGGTGCCACCACAGTCCCTGGAGACGACCGCCCCATTAGCCTGACGAGCCTGGTCTGCAAGGCCATGGAACGTATCATCTTGGAGCTTATAAATAAAAACATAGGTAACCTCCAAACCCTGGACCCCACTCAGTTTGGGTTTGTAAAAGGTAGATCATGTCTACTAAACCTGACTGACTTCTTTGAAGCAGTCATCAGAGCCGTAGACAAGGGCAAAGTAGTGCACACAGCCTATCTTGACCTCGCCAAGGCTTTCAATGCCATCCCCCACTCTGGAATTATAGATAAACTCACTAAACTGGCCATAAATCCCTAGGTCTCAAGATGGGTGGCCAACTGGCTCACTGACAGAACCCACACAGTAAAAGTAGCCAACTCCAAGTCCAACTTCAGACCAGTGATGAATGGAGTACCACAAGGTTCGGTCCTGGGTCCTCTCCTGTTTGGCATCTACTTCTCTGAAGTGCAGGCCAACACAGAAGGTCTTTGGCTAACAAAGTTCACAGGTGACTGCAAACTGGGAGCCATAATAGAATCACCTAATGATGTAGACATTCTACAAAAGGGCCTCACAGAGACAGATGCTTGGTGTCAAAGTCATGGCCTCAAGCTCAATGCCAAGAAGTGCATTGTCATCCCCTTTGGGAAACATACGGTACCCATGAACTACCACATAGTTGGTAGCTCACTAAACACCGAAAGTGTGATAAGAGACCTTGGGACACAGGTGGACAGTAGCCTCTCCTTTGATAGCCACATCGCCACAGTAGTCAGGAAATCCTTCTACGTTGCACACCTCATCACAAAAGGGTTCTCCTCTAGAAAAAAGGAGGTCATTGTTCCTCTCTACTCATCCCTCATCAGACCCAATATAGAGAGTACAATGCCCAGTTTGGCATGTATCTCACAACCTACAATAATTGGAAAGGCCACAGAAATACCTCACTAAGAGAATTACCAGTCTCAAGCAGATGCCATACGCAGACTGTCTCAAAAAAATCCAGCTCTACTCCGTCGCATATTGCCTACTGAGAGATGATGTCTGCCTAACTTACAAAGCTATGTCAAACCCAGAGCTGTTGGACATACTACACTTAAAGAAATCCCAATATCTCCGAACCACATGCTCCAGGGACCTAAACTTTGTCACCACAATAAACAGAACATGCTGGAGGAATAGATTCCTGTCCCAGAGACTTCCCATACTCTGGAACAAACTACCCATTCATGCAAAGCTCCTCATTGGCCCTCTTTAAGAAAAATCTTGACGACTGGATGGGAAATAGAAAATTTACTCCGGGGATCACTTCTGTGGCACTGCTCGACAGGGCACAGGAAAATAATTTTCTTGGGTGGCGAAAGCCAGGGAACCTTTTTGGCTAGGCTTATATAGGCCCCAGGGCCGATAGCCTAGTACCTACCTATGAACCTATAAACTGGAATATATTAAGAAATATCCCACTAGATGACGGTGTTGATAATTTAACTCAATATTTGTTAACACCTTAAACAAAATACTACCACTCAGAGATAAAAGAATAAAAACAAGAGATGCACACTGGTTAACTAAAACTACAAGAAGACTAATGCAAAATAGAGACAAAGCCTGGAAAAACTGGTAGACAAACAAAACCAGACAAAACTTCGAACAACACAAAAGTCCTCATAACCAGGCCAAAAGGCAGACAATCTCTGACAAAAAAATATACTATAGCAAACCCCAAAATAATTGCAAAGCCAATTCCAAGAAATTCTGGTCAACCATCAAGAAAATACTGCAACCAGGGCAAAAATATAATCCCAATCCAAGTTCAAATAGTACACGTCTGGAAACTGCTACACAACTTAATACCCACTTTGTAGACAGCATAGCAAATATTAGAAAGCAATTTAGTCATAGTACGTCAGATCACAATCAACAAACAGCTATTACCTCCTCATTTACACTTCAACCAGTATCTACAGCCTATACTAAAACCTCTTAAGCAAACTAAACATCTGCTCTGCATTTGCAGATAATTTACCCAGTGAATTCCATGAAATAACAGCAAGTCGTATATGTTATCCCATATCCATACTCATAAATAGAGCCATACAGGAAAACTATGTCTCCAAAATCTGGAAAAAAATCACATATTCCCCTCCATAAATTTGGTACTTCTACAGACATGACTAACTTCTGACCAGTAGCTATCCCATCCCCTCTAAAATCTTAGGAAAATGCACCCACAAACAACTCCTACAATATCTTAACCAAGAAAAACGTCTAACTCAAACCCAGCATGGTTTTAACCCCCAGACAACACAAATACAGCTCTTATAGCTTTCAGTGAACAAAGCCAAAGATAGTGATCAGCTTGTCTCTGCCATATTCCTTGACCTATAAAAGGCCTTTGATATGGTCAGCCATACTAAACTACTACAGTAAATGTCAGCCTTAGGTCTAACACTGATAGAAGCCAATCAGTAAAATGGCAATCAGTGCTCTCACCTTTTCTCCTTGTCAACACTGGTGTCCCACAAGAATGAGTCCTTGGTCCTTACTCTTTAATAAACTTCCAAATTCTCTTCACACTTGCAAACAACATGCTTCTCTCATACAGTACACTGATGACTCAACACTTATATGTACTTCCAACAACCAACATACCTCAACCAAATTATACAAGAATTCCTCATTGCCACTGAAAAATGGTTACAAAACTCCCAACTCCTGCACAACCCAAAGAAAACCAAACTTTTACTTTTCTATCAATGTTACAATAAAATAACCAGATTTGCATCAAATTCTCACTGCCATACCAATCACTGCACTAAACTGAAAACACTTACTTGGCCAGAACTACCCAACTACCTAAAATATATTCAGCTGATCACCACACATAAAATCATTCATTACTCAGCCACCTGCCCAGCCTTAAATTCTGTACTACAAAAACACTACCCTAAATGGCCCCGGTGATCAAGTAACCAAGTTCAACTCACTGTTCATAAACCAACTAAATCAGCAGGGAATTGTCTATATTCTCACTCCACAGCTAAAATATGGAACACTATGCCCACATCTGTAATACACCCTTCAAATCCTTCACATACTCTCTTAAAAACTATTTAAAATATACATGGCTCTGCTCATGTTCTGACCCATGTTAATCGAATAGCATCTTACTTTATAACTGTAACAGCATTCCCCTCAATCTTGCTATTATATTTTATACAATTGACAACATATCGCCTCTTTTAGCTATACCTCACACTACTATTATCACTATACAGATCCCTAACTTTTCTTTCTCCCTTTTGCTTCTTCCCTATCCATACCCCGCACTTTACTAATAAACACTTACGTTTGCCTCTGCTGTAATTCCCCTTGTCTCTCAACTCTGTACTATGAGATATATATATACTAAGTACATTATAATAGACAAAAATTATTTAACTATCAAGCAGAATCATACTAATCTGAATCATATAATTGTAAAGACCATTTGTCTCGTGTATATAGTCTCCTTAGAAATATCTAATGTCTGTAATTAATGTGCAAGTATGTTTCATCTAATATATGTAAAAATGATGTGCTATCTATTGTATAATCTTTCTTGTATGTGAAAATATTAATTTTTGCTCTGTAATAAGCTAATGTAATACGTTAATTGTCTCTGGAGCTTTAATTCCCTGGGCCTCCGGTGAACATGGGCACCCACCCAGTTGGACTTTCCTGGTAAACAGATGTCAAATAAATAATTAAATGCATTTCAAAAGCAACTCTGCAGGAGATGACTAGTATAGATTTCATATTCACTTTTTAGCTTATATTTGTATAAATCCATATTTTTCTTTTTACTGGTTAATTCCAATTGGTTGGAAGAGGTCAAGGCATCCAGTATAGAAAGGAGTATAGCAGGAAATGTTGATAATATATTCACAACGTCATACTGCTGTCCCCACCCCCAGCATACTGTAAAAAATGGTCACATCTATCCATGTGCTACTTTCTACATATGTAAGGAATACATGCAACAGATCCCCAAAACTATAAAGAAAATTTTCAGATGGATATTCCTATCATTTATAGGTTGTGTACAGGTGTACAATGTAAGCAAAACTTTATTTATTAATAAGCATCTCCATAAGGAGTTGGGAGATGGCATAGAAGAGTTGGAGGCAGGAATGATGGTTAAGGTGTTTACCTCACAGACACAAGGTACATGATTCATTTACCACCTTTGAAAGAAACTGGCTAGGCTTAAAATGAGCTAGCTAAGGACTTGCCTATGAGCAATAAATTAAGTCATATTTAAATCATAATGTTTCTGTGAGATCCTAAGAAAAGCATACTCTGTAAGTGCACAGATGCTCCCAGCTATACCCATGGTATCCAGTTTCTAATGCAAGCAGTCCTGGAAAATGTTTTGCTCCTTGCAGCCTGTATAGGCCTTGATTAAAAGAGCTGCTATGTTCGTTTATACGATAACATAAGGCTCTAGCAGTACCTGAGCATTTAGTTTTCTGTATAATAACTGCTTAAGTATGGTGTGATCTGCATTTGCAAAACCAATGTGTATTTATGTTTATTTATTTGCTTGCTTTTTTAACCAGATAGCTAGATATGTCATAATAGCCTTTCTGCTATGACCAAAGAACAATGGCAATACATACTATGAGAAATACAAAAACATATTCAAAAGACATACATACAGGAAAAAATGTCCATATTTAACACTGAAGAAATAAATAATAAATTAGTTTCTGAATGTCAAGTAGCCTTAAAAAACTCAAATTACTGACACATTCAAAACATTTGCTGTTTTGCTGTACAGAATGCAATACAGTAATTTGAGCAATTGTTGACTTCTGACAGTAAACTGAAAGCCCAGTCTTGCTGTAGATGGGCTTTGTGTTGAATTCATTAAGGCACTGCAGTGTTTACATAGAGGTGTATGCATCACAGTACCTTTATGCTATTCTGCAAACACCCTTACCTTACACTGCATGGTCTTCCAATACGAAGACATGCAGCACAGTGAAGGGCTAGCCCCGTGGCCGAGCTGAATATTAATAAGGCATTACAGGGGGAGAGATATATGCTAATTATCCACATGCTCTCTCCCCCGGAGTCCCTCCAGGAAGACATCTACATGGTCAACTGATTCAAGAAAGTGCTCTGCTATGTAGATCAGCACAGCCATCCCCACCATGTTGTGTTAGCAAACATGGCCAAAAGCCCATTTTGGGTGTGTTTAACCACAGAAAGTGAATGTGGTATGGGGGATCCAATAGACAGCAGACCTTACTTTAAAAGTACATTAAGAGCACCAACATCAAATTAGGGGATTGGGGGCGGACTACCGGACACCAGGTATTAATGCTTAAATTGTTGTAATGTGAATAACATTACTATGGAGATTAGGGGGTGGGGAGATATACACCCTATAGTGCCGTAATGACGGCAATGCTACTATAGGGTTTAGGGGTGAGGATATACACTAGAGATCAGGAAATACTCCTCAAAGTACCACACCAGAACCAGCATTACTGTGGAGATTGGCTGGAGGTGGGAGATACACTACATGACCTGAGAAATAGTGCCAAAATGGCACCAATGTTATTAGATGATCGGGGGTGGGGATACACCACAGAAACCTTATTAAAGTGCCATAAGGCACAGAGAAGTATATTGAGGACCGGGGGGGGGACTATCTGACACACCCTAAAGTACCATAATGGCACCAACCACAGTACGAGGATTGGGGGGTTTGGGGATACACTAGACCATCAGGGCCCAATACATAAATGCCATAATGACACTAACGTATTATGATGGTGGGAGATTCTTGGGTGGGTAGATAAGGTACAGGCTGGTAGAGGTGACTGTAGTGTATACCTCTCACCTCTTAGAACAAGAAATCTGGACAAAACCTAAAATAATTAGGGGACAAAGGGCCCAAAATAGGGACATATTTTAAATATTGCTCTTACAAACTCAAAAAGTGGCTAGAATAACATGATTTGTGTTAGTGTGCTTTATCTGAAGGATTTGAAGTCTGAAATTCACATGTATGTCATTACTTACTGACTTCAATATTCAGTGATTTTCCAGAAAACCACAAATTTTATGAAGAACAGACCAAACGTGACATAAAAATCTGGACATTTGTGAGCTATGATGTGGTGTGTGTGTTCATGTCTGTGTATGGGTCTATGAGATAGTGACTTGTGGGGGAATGCCACTGCCTACACGAAGAGCAAGTTACTCCATGACATGCAAATCAGCCATGATCTACTCTTCACTGTAGTAAATACAATTTGGGAAACGTGCAAATTGGCTAATAATGAAGTCTTACCTTGTCATGACTAGTATGTTTATGAATTGCAAATGGGCACAGCTCATTGGAAGGGCATTATGTCTCATGCTCGGAATCTTAATAAATTCCTGGACTTATCTTTTTACCACTGTGCTGTGATTGTGCATACCACAATACACACGCATGCTATTACCCACGTGCAGACAAACACAGAATTTGCTTTGCTCTTTGTTGTACCAACATTTTTTATTTAAGTTTCAGAGTGAAGGACAGGCTTCAAATTATAAGCATTTGTATACGTTTTTATTTACACAGAAAGTTTCAGGAATCATTTTTATTTTCTGGTTTGAGTATAGTAATGCTATACTTCTGCCACAAGGTGGTGGTAATGATGCAACCATATCAAATAAAGTAGCTAATACTAGTGTTTGTAAAGCAGGTGAAGAAGTAAATGGCGTTTCAAATTTGCCACCATAACTTTACTTTTAATTATTGTCACTGAAAATAAAATGGTGCTGCAAGGAATGTTGGTGTTCATTAAGTAATGTTTTGAATTAACAACCGAATATCATTTTAGTTCTTAAATACTGCATGTCTTCCAACATTATTTGCTGTAACAATTTGTTAATATTTAGCTTGAAATTCAAAATATTAGGTTTGTGTGTTTATTGGTTACACTTCATAAAGATGACTTCTACGGCTGTATTATAGTTTACATATATATTAACTAATGAATAGCAAATCAGAATATCTGCACCCAGCAAATCATACTGACAGCATAAATTAGCATTTTCAGTAAGTGAAGAACATTTTAAAATCATTAATATCAGGGTTCATTATGAATTGTTCTAAACAGATCATTAATACTTTTGTTTTTGCTATAGCCTCATTTTAATCAATGTGGGTAATAGCATATAGGGTGACCACTATAAAACAGAGATTTCAATAGAGATTTTGGTAGTGCTATGTGCCTTAGCAACACAGTTTCCACTGCCATGTTACCATAACAACAAGAGAATGCACATCAAGGTCACCAAACCCACTCTGTTTTAGCTTGCAGCTATGACTCTGATAGTATAATTACATGAATAGTTTAACTTCTTTGTTGTAAAATGGATATTGTAACTTCTACCATCAAATATTTTACTCCTCATTATCACAAGCAGAGAAACAATCTTTTTCCCATAGCAGAAACTGAGATAAAAGCAGGCTATAATGCTATAAAAATGGGAAACATATGCATTAAAGGCTTATTTCTGTACTAATTTGTAGCCCTTAGGCTTGTCTACTGAAGAGGTAAACAGAGGAAGTGGCTAAATCTGTTAAACTCACACACACACACACACACACACACACACACACACACACACACACACACACGCACACACAAAGTTTTAGTAAAATAACAAAAAATGCTTTTACATCTAAAAAATGGATTCTTTTATAATATTGCTTTAAATTATTAAAATAAATCTATGCGTATACACATATATGCTGTATGTGTGTGAGTGTGTAAATGTAGAACTGCTCAACTTCATCAATCTTGCACAAAATGTGCAACTTCTCTGTCAGACTTAATATCAGTTTACTCACTCAGAGCAGGAATGTGCAAATGGGATGTTTTATTTATTTATTTTTTTATGAATATCTATGTTTCATTGTATTAGTCGATAATTCAAAGTGCTGCTGTCCTCTTGGGATTAGGGAATTAGTAATTGAAGTTAACCTTCCTTCTTCTGAACATCTTACTAGCACCATATTGTGTGGTTTTGTGTGTGTGTGTGTGTGTGTGGGGGGGGGGGGGGGGCAGACAACCAACCTGCAGATAATTGAGTAAGAAATCAGCAATACTGGGCTGGGAGGAGGCATAAGAGATACAAATATCTTGGTGTCTCACGTATTGATAAGTAACATCATCAGGTTGTATTCACAGCATGTCTCAACTGTCCCTGACTTTACAGAATGTCTCTGATGCTTTTGCAAAGTTCTTCGTCATTTTTTCCTGATAAATCAGTGAGGATTGCTGTTAGTCAATAATGCTGGACATTAGAGATTCATACTTCTTATTATTCAGAAAATGCATGATGATGCAAAGCCTACTGTTCTATTAACATTTTAAGTGAGCTATTGTAATATTTTAAAGTTATCTCTGATTTTGGGTTTTTGCTCCCCACCCACCCCATTAGTTTTGGCTTTCTCCCTGGTTATTGAACAAAGAAGTGAGAGCTATGATTCATGTAGGGATACTGTAGGACAAATAATTAGGGGTTATGTTTATGCGAAATCAATGCAACATAGACCAAAATACAAAAGTAAATGAAAAGTGTGACTTTTATACTGAAATCCTGGGTTAGTCTCACTTTGTCAATAACAACAGGAGGATTAGATTTGCAATAATGGTTGCTTCAGTGTGCCCTCACTGCAGAGCCAGCCTTACCTGATCTGGCACCCTAGATGAAGGGATTAATGGCACCCACCCCCCATGCATCACCGGGTGGTCCCATGATCTCCGATCCTGGTCTACATATACCATCTTGATTACTTTATTCTTCTTTTTCACACAGTCTGTCTTACTCTTTCAGTTTTTCCTGCATACATTTGTGCATTTATTCAACAGATACTAATTAGGCAAGGCTGCACACTCATAAATGTGGAGGCCGTAACTGCATTATACCAGTGTTCTGGGAACACTAAGCCCACAGAAGCCATGGCAGTCCTAGATGTTCTGAGGTTCACTTCAGAGCCTTTGTTAAATAACTTGTTTGATCAAATGATGGCCTGAAATAAAATCCTGATTAAGGGCAAAATTCATTCTTAATATACAGCTTTACTTTTTCCTGCATACTTTCAGCCCATTTAAATGGTACAAGTTGGCATTGTAATAACTGGGGAGGAAATAAGTGAATTAAGCTCCTTCAAAATGCACCTATCCAACAGACTTCGAAGATCCAATAACCAGAATTTGCATGAACTGCACAAGCCTGCTCGTCCTCCAGGCAAACACGTACTATCCTTCTCCCTAGCTCGCCTCTGGAATTCCCTGCCACCGCTTATTTGTGCTACAGACAACCACTCTACCTTTAAGACCCTGCTTCATTCCCATCTCAAAACCCTCTGAGAATGTTCCTGCTCTCATCCCACATGACTCGCCTCTTTTTTCCCCATTTCTCACACTCCTTTACTTCTCTCTTCTCCATCATACTGAGCTTCTCTGACTACCATCTTCATGTTTTTCATTTATTCCCACTCTTGCTCTACTTTTTTTCTTACTATCCCACCCTCCTTAGTTTCAACAATTAACACCTCTTATCCCTATATCCAACTTTATCTTTGCTAAGATTTCATGTAAAACTGTAATGCCAACCCTGTGTGATTTCACATTGTAACTAATCTAACAGGAATATGCACCAATGGATTTTTCTTATTTTAATTGACTTATTTGTGTGTGTGTGTGTGTGTGTGTGTGTGTGTGTGTGTGTGTGTGTGTGTGTGTGTGTGTGTGTGTGTGTGCGTGCGCGTGTGTGTGTGTGTATATGTGCACGTAATTTTACCTTTTGCTTTTTTGACTTTATTTTCATTGCAATTGTGAAATTTTTGTCATGTTGTGTAATACCATCATTCTTCAATAGTATTACATAAATGTAAATGCATTGTCTTCATATTATATTGTAGTTCATGCAGCTTTTCTCCCCGGGACTCCAATGAAAACGGGCTGTTCTTGGCCCAATGGACTATCCTGATAAATAAACTATAAAATAAAAAGAAATTCTGCAGAGGAATGCTGGTCCCCAGAAGCCATGAGGATTCTAGATGCTTTGAAGTGCATTTCAAATTTTTTTAGCAAATCTTTTCATCCAGTGATGGCCTGAACAATAATCCTGGTTAAGGAATTAAATTCAATGTTACTCTTCAACTTTGTGTTTTCCTGCATCCTTTCAACAGGCTCTACCTAACTAATGAAGATTACACTTAGAGCAGTAGGGGTTTACTATGCCATCAGAAGCTGTAAGGGTTCTAGATGGTCTAAGGTGTAGATTGGAGATTTTTTTCCAACTTTTTGTTCTAATGATGATATGAACAAAAGTCATAACGAAAGAAATTCAGTCTCTCTCTCCGTCTCTTTTTCCTACTTCTTTTATTTCAAGGAAGAAATAAGTTGTATCCAAGGCTTAATATTCAGAAATGATAAAATAGCAGTTTACAAAGAACTGAGAAGACAAAGTTTTGTGAGGCTACATTAATCACATCTGTGAATAGTAGCTGCCTCTCTAACCGCCTCCCCTCCCCCCCAAAAATGTTCATTTTCTGTGTATCCCTCTCTGGTGTTACACCAAGATGAATCTGAAGGTACAAATGGCTATAGACATGTATATTTAAAGTTGCTGCTATTATACATATGCATAGCAAGCCCTGTCACCTCTACCCCAAAAGAGAGCCACCATTTCTGTAACTTTGTCAGCATAAGACAAAACTGCAAAAATAAATTTGTGTACCTCTCAGGTTGGGATGAAACTGAAAAAAACAAAGAGAACATAAGCTATTTCACCCTCTTGCTGTCAGACATATATAAACAGCAGGCCTCCTTACTCTCCCACAAAAGATAGCCACCTGCATATGCATCTGATGTTTAACTGTGAAGGAAGTGAAAAAACATGATAATAGTCATATTTCCGATTTGTTACTACTAGACAAGATACTGCTCATATACAAGCTATAGTGACCCTTTGTGCACACCTCTGAAGTTTGTGAGAAAAAGTCAATGAAATAATGACCACATTCTACCCAGTCAAACACAATTTTTAATGACCTGTGCACATCTCTATGGTTTGGGAAGAGAATTAAAAAAATAAGAACATTGTCCTCAGCTCCCCACACAAACTACAATGACTCCCTGTACACACCTCTGGGAAAGGCTGGTTTTATACTAGGTGGGGTTCCGGACAGAGGCCACTATGAAATATGTGTAAAAATCCACCTATACTGCCTTGGGGTTCATGGACCACCATGCCCCCAGAAGCTCTGAAGGTCTGGATGTTCTGTGATGTATTTTATGCCTTATTGTTTTGAAAGATGCTTTAGATTGATATAGTCAAAAGATGGTCAGTTATTTTCATCCAGACATTCTCACCCCGACCAGGCAATTATAGTAATTTCTTTGTACAGTTCAGACATCTAATTGTTATAGAATGACAATGTAATACAGCTCACCTTCACTCCACACAAACTTTTGCCAAATGTTAAAGTCTTCCAAGTTGCCTTCAAGTTGCTTCACACATCTCAGATTAGCACTTCAAAGGCAAAATAACGAGCAAGCAACAGTAGATGGCTGGTCTTTGTCCTGTACACACAGCCCTGACAGTTATAACTACTTTGTCTGTGCACATCTCTGGTGTCCATTTATGTCCTCCATCTTATGTTACACAAATGCTCATGAAATGACTGTTTAAAATGAACAAAGATCAAGAAGTCAGTTACTTTAAACAGACAGCTCCAACCCCACTCAGCAGTTATAGCTATTTCTGTGAGCACTTCAAATGAGTGGGAAAATGGTGGCCATGCATTGTGTTGTATTTCAACTCTATGAATTTCTACACAAACAGTAAACTCACATTAAACTATTTCAAGTTGTTTCAAACAAAATCATGGTAATCCTACAAATGCGCACTAGCCCTGCAAAGCCAGGTAGTGACTCTTTAAAGTGAGAACAGCAACAAGATGGTCAATTGTTTTCTGCAGACAGCTCTCATCTCCACCTAGCAGTAATAGCTAGAAATGATGGTCGTGTATTGTATTTTGTTTCTGTTTCATGGAAACAGTGGCCACTCATTAAATTGGTCCAAGTTGCTTCACAAAAATTACACTAATCCTGCCAATGCACACTAGTCTTGCAAAGCCAGATAATAATTATTTAAACTGAGAAAACAGAAGTGTCAGTTGAGTTCTACAGATATGTCCCCCACCCCAGCAGTTATAGCTAAGAATTGCAGCCATATATTGCATATGCCAAAACTGACTTTAAGCACCTCAAAGGGTATGCAGTAGCAAACATTGTACCTGTCCTCTAGCCTGTCATGCCCTCCATTACTTTGTGTAAAGACAGGTGATACAACATCCTTAGGGGGGCTGCCACCCCCGCCTTCACTCCTGACATAGGACCACAAGACTCTTAAAATGATGTTAGCAACAATCAGTTTTTGTTTATATGGCAGGGATGCTGGGTGGGCAGCAGACCCATTACTGCATACAGGCATTTCTCTCAGCATTAGTTATTCAAAGTCACTCCAAATCCTGTAAGAAAATGGCATGGGGTATTTAAAGTAGTTTCACATAAACCGCAGTAATACTACAAATGCTCAGTAGTCCAACAAACCCAGATAGTGACTATTTAAACTGAGAACACAACAGTAGAGTGAGCTAGTTTCTAAATACTGCTCACCCCAAATAGTTATAGCTGAAATTGTGTGTGTGTGTGTGTGTGTGTGTGTGTGTGTGTGTGTGTGTGTGTGTGTGTGTGTGTGTGTGTGTGTGTGTGTGCGTGCATGCGTGTGTGTGTGTGTGTGTGTGTGTGTGTATATATATATATATATATATATATGGATCTATCTGAGTTCATCGACATTTTAAAATACCGAAAACGAATTAACCGACACCAAAACAACGAAACTCATTTAACCGACGCCAGAAGATCGACAGTTCACAAACACGACATCGCATACACCCGACACAACATACCAACAAACAAAACACATCCCCTATCCAACACTCACACACACAACACAAGCACACCAAAATCCTTACAAACAAACACTAACCCATACATACACAACTAACCACAACCCTGACCCAAACCCTTACCCTAAGGTCCGTCACTATCGCACACTCACCCAACCCGCCTCTAACCCTAACTCACTTATCCCACCCTACCCCTACAAAACACCAACATTGCACACTTACCTTACTCGCACACTCACCTAACCCGCGCCCTAACCCTAACTCACTTATCCCACCCCTACCCCTACTAAACACCAGCATCGCACACTTACCTTACTCGCACCCTTACTCCATCACAGCTTCTCAGCGTCGGTGTCTTCCTCCGTCGGTCTTCTGCCTCGTCGATCTTCTGGCGTCGGTGACGTGACTTTCGACATTCTCGTGTCGGTTAATCCATTGTCGGTATTTTAAAGTGTCGATGAACTCAGATAGACCCATATATATATATATATAAATATATATGTATATATATTCTGTTTTAGCTTTGTTCCCTGGAAACAGAAGCCACACATTAAAGTATTCCAAGTTACTCTACATAAATCACAGTAATCATAAAAATGCACAATAGTCCTGCAAAGCTAGATAGTGACTCTTTAAACTGAGAAAACTTGCAAATCAAAATAATGAGCAATAAGCAGCCATTAGTCATATTCCTCCAGAGACAGGTCAGCGTGTTTATGTTATTGGATTTTATTTAGTTAGTAGAACAACAAATTCTGCAATAAGCAACATTTTCTGAGGAGAAGCACAGAACTCTAAAGTCTGGCATTTTAACTGACTAATGAAGGACGTATCTCTTAACCTCGTATCACAAGAATTGCAGACAAAATCAAAAATAATGGGGGGAGAAGGGTGTCAAAGCCCCATAATCAGGGGTATATTTCAAATATTGCTTTAGACTTAGAAAGTTGCTAGAAAAACGGGTTTTGTATTAGCATACATTTTCTGGAGGATATAAAGTCTGAAACTCAAATATTTGTCATTATTTATTATTATTATTTATTTATTTAAGACATCAATGATTTGCCAGAAAATGACAAATCATCCAAAAATATAAGGCAAAACTATGGGCATTCTTTGAAAATCAGGAGAATTGAGATGTATGAGGAACAGGACAACCAAATTAGGCAAAATATGGCACATTCTGCAAAATTAGGAAAAGATGGGGTTCAATTAGCCTCCAGCCATCCAAAAGATCTGGTTGTTTGCCATTAACAAAACTAAAAAAAAATACTTATCTCATGCCATTGTCGATCTTTCTGTTTGTGGCAAGCTTTCAGTTTTGGATTTGTAGACAGCTTGCTCTGTCCTGCCTATAACCTACCCAGGTCATTGTCCAGGGAGATTGTGCATGGAATGTACAGGAGGAATACAATTTGAGTGGTTAAATCTACAGGACTTCCTCTTTATGGCGTCATTGACACTGCACCGGTAGCGGCCCTTTGTTTTATATATTTATTATTTATAGTGAGGAGATGCCACAATTCTGTACTATAATTAATAAATAAATAAATACCCGAAAAGCTCCCCTACCAGAGAAGCAATAGCAGCACCCTAGGTGGCTGCCTAGTTGGCCTATGAATGGCCTTGTCTCACTCCATTCAGTCCATAATAAAATAAAATGTATACAGTCAGAACATAATGTGGTTAACCAAAATATGATCTTTTTTGTAGTTAAGGAAGGTGATACATTAGGAAAGGGCAGTAAAAGTCTATCAGTTAAACTTCAGCAAAGCTTACATTTCAGCACTGAGGAAATTGTGAACAAAAGAAAACAAAGTATTCATTAAAGGGGCTGGTGGTCATTTTCCCCTTTTCCCAGTGCTACTGTGCATCAGTTTCAAGGCTTGTGACATATATGTTTATCAATATTAGAATGTGGCTACTGTATCTACAGATTAAGTAGACCTTCCAGCATTTATTGTCCGCTGGTGGACTTTCACAACTTCTCTAAAAGTATGATCAGTCAAAGCAACTCTGTATCTTTCACAGTAAACACAAAATTAAATTTCACACAATGCAGACAGCAAAAATGCACACTTAAAGTTCACAAAACTACTTAAACTAACTCAAAACTGCACAAATGAAATTTTAAAATAATTAGAAGAAAAAACTAAAATAAACATTTTAAAAAAATCTGTGCAGTCAAGTGGAAACAGTATTACCAGGAACAAACACGGTTCTAAATAAACTATTTAAAAAATATCATCAAATTATAAAACTATGGTATATCTTTAGCTAACCCTCAGTATACTCTAAGACTGGAGTTAAGGAAAGTCCTGTGATTACCAAAATGGTAGCAGCATCAAGTTCAAATGATCTGTGCAATGGTTAGTGCACCATTCATAAGTGCATATGCACACTGCTGCACCTAGAGTACCACAGGCATTAGGACTCTGAAACTACAGAGGCAAGCCATGCTTAAGCAATACTCACAGCTCCGTGTGTGCAGCGAGACAGGATGTGAAATGAAGGCACAGTATAGTGCTACACGCTTAGCCACATGTGATACGCTCCATCTGAGGCACACATATCTAACTACTGATATTTAACAAGCCAAGCCATGTATGCAATTGCAAGTAACAAATGGAATCACAACAGCAAGTGAGGAAATAAACAATATGCATGAGGTGCTAATAAGGAAAGTCTCCGAACTGGATGGGTGTGCAAGCAATTGTGCAAAATGTCACACCATTCAAATAAAATGCCAGATGCAAACATTTTACATGGGTTACTTCTGTGGTCTGATGACAAATGTTTTACTTTAACCATGGCAACAGTGGTTAGATTTGCTGTATCATGATGCTTTCTTCCTGGTTCAGTTACCAGATGGGGTATCTTCTGTGCAGAATCTGCATTCCCTCCTTGTGTCTATATTGCGTATTTACAACATTTCACCTTCCTTTCAGTATCTCACATCTACATACAGCTTTACTATCAAACCTCTAAATACTTGTATGTGTGTGTGTGTGTGTGTGTGTGTGTGTGTGTGTGTGTGTGTGTGTCCTGTGAGAGCGGCTTTCTTTTTTAAATGTATTGCTTGACTCCCATGATCCTGAATAGGCTAAAATTGCCATCACTGATGGAATGTATGCTGGAAATTACAGTTGTGTAACTCCTACTTACCTATAACAGCAGATGTTTGAATTTATTCACTGCTGCAGTAGCCTATGGGTATTGTCTGGCCAAGGGCACAGCCCCTGGGCAAAGCTCTAACTCCCCTCCTCTCACTCACTCAGGCTACTGATCAGCTGTATGCTTTTGGGAGGGAATTATATCACTAACTAGAGTGAGACAAATTTCAGGCTTTTATTGCCCCAAGAAATGAAGAAACATTTATCCTGAGCCAACAACCAACAATCAATGATCACCATAAAAATCATCCAAACATCACCACCACTGACTACTATAACAAAGGAGATTGTGCCCACCTCAACTATCTACAAAAGAGGATGGTGGGTCAGTATAACTAACATAAGCCATCTATAAGTAGCTCATGCAAATATTTGAGAACCAGAGGTGCTACTTGCCTTTCCTGACCCCTGTGAATGACAAGGCAGCAACTAGAAAATCTGTTTTATTTGCCAATATAAGACTTTCTAGCAGTGGCGGCTGTTGACTTCAAATCAAAGGTGGGAGGCTGCAGGAGACAGTTGAATGGGTGGGGGCAACAAGAAGAGGTGTGGCCAACTAGAAAGGGGTGGGGCCATGCTAAAAACCAAAAAAACTGGGACTATAATTAAATACACTGCCCTGAGTGCCAAACCGTCATTATGAGAGTCCAATCAAGACAAAATTAAGTGTAGAAGAAAAAAAAATATTTCAATGCATTGGCTACATGACAGCTTACTTAATATCTACATGGGTACAAAAAGGTTGTGAGGCATGAAAAAATAAATTACTTTTTAAATACATTACTAGAATGCCAGTCAAAATCAAGTATAAAAAAACAAGCAGCACTCAACTCAAACCACTTCTCCTTGCACTGCAGTTCTAATTATAATTTATATTCAGTTTTATAAAAGTACCAAGTAAAATGTTGAAAGTAGAAATCTCTGTGATACCCCCACTTGTAAAAATGTTTCTTATCCAAAAAAAGACCTGCTGCCTAACAACAACTACTTGTTTCATGGGGAAAACATGATCAAAGTAAAAAATGAACAGCAAACAAGAAACAAGCTCAAGATAAATTGCTTAAATGATTACTGCACAGGTTATGGATGACACATGATAGATTTGGATTCTGTTTAGTTTACAGGTAAAGCCTGCAAAGATAACTGCAAGTCTCCAACAAATGTAATAAAGTCTTTCAGCTTTTCCCAGTTAGGGGTTGCCACAGCGTAACTCCGGTCTGCTAATGATTGGCAGTGGATTTTACAGTTCCGAGTTGTCAGCCCGACACCCAACCTTTAAAGAAGGTGCACCCATTCACGCACACACCTACCTGCATGTCTTTAAATGTCATATGACCATGGGGAGGACATGCAGACTCCACACAGAAGGCGCTCTAGCCGAGAATCGAACAGGAGAACCTCTTGCTGTGAGGCGACAATGCTAACCGCTGCACCACCGCGGCCGTACAACAAATATAATGAGGTTCTGAAAATACTGTAATCCTATCCTTTATTACAAATACTGTCATCTGCATTTCAATAACTAAGGCTTATACGCGATCTAGTTATATAAATATTCTCTGCATGGCAACAACAAAAAGGCTTTCAATGTTGGTAATTCTTTAACAGTATGCTTATTAAAGCTTACTTGTATCTTACAATCTCAGACAACCTTACCTGATGGTCATTAAGCATTGCTACTTAAACACAGACCAACAGGTACTGCGACAACATGCATTTTCTGAATAAGAAGAAGCATAAATCAACAATATAAAAATATGACAGAAAAACAGAACATTCTGCAAAATCAAGGACAGATGAAAAGCCACTGTAGTACTACCTACCTTGGTTGGGAGGTTACTCTGCACGCTTACACTGCATAACTGCTCCTCGCCTTGCTTGGAGACATCCAGAGTCACTACATGGGGGAGTGGGGTATAACAAGTATGTCACAATTTGAAATGTCTCTGGCTGATGGTGATGACCTTGACACATTTATCATACCTCTCAACCTCAGAGCAAGAAATATGTACAAAGCCATAAATAGAAGTGGGATAAAGGCCCAAAAATAAGGACAATTTTAAATATTGCTCTTATAAACTTAGAAAGATAATAGAATTATAGGTCTTGCATTATTATGAATTTTCTGAAGGGTTTGAAATCTGGAACTCAAATGTCTGGCATTATTTTCTAACTTCAAACTTTAATGATTTGCCACTAAATTGCCAGAAAACCACAATTTTATGAAAAACTAACCAAAATGTGATGCAAAAATATAAAATAGCCACACAATAAAAGGGACACTTTTTAAAAATTAGTACTGTTAACTTGAGCAGCTGTCAAAATAAGAGAATCTACATGCATTTCTGAAATTAAAAGTAATCTATAACTCTGATTATTACAATTACTTATTAATTGTAAACCCTCTATGATTTCTTCCAAATTTGCCATTTTGCAGAGGGATTATTAGGGGGAGAGCAACACTTTGAGCCAAAATTGGGAACAGTTGAGAGGTTTGGATACACCCAGTTCTGTAAAGTGCTTTATTTGTATGTACCTCTCAAACTCTTAATGCAAGAAATCTGGACAAGTCCAAATATGTTGGGGGAATATACGAACAGTACTAAAAATTGCTCTTGTATAAACTTAGTTATCAGAATAACTGGTCTTGCTTTAGCATGCATTTTTCTGAAGGGTATGAAGTCTGAAACTCAATGTCTGTCATTATTTAGTGACTTCATTCCTAAATGACTTCCCAGAAAACCACAAATTTTATGAGGAACAAACCAAAAACAAGAAGCAAAAATCTATTCATTCTGCACAAATCTGGACAGTTGAGAGGTATAGTGCAGCTGGGGCTGTCTTTGAGTTTGGTCGAATGGGGCCTCCCCCTGCAGCCATTCTAATGTCCCATTATTTGGCTATTTCACCCCATTTAGCATACAGACTATAATGTGCATAATGCTTTACTTCCACAATGATTTGGATTTCATTTAAAAGTTTTATTTTACATTTTACAGCACAAATACTAATATACATCTGCTAAACAAAGCAATG
This sequence comes from Protopterus annectens, assembly GCF_019279795.1. Taxonomy (NCBI): domain Eukaryota; kingdom Metazoa; phylum Chordata; order Ceratodontiformes; family Protopteridae; genus Protopterus; species Protopterus annectens. Next base: position 1,332,556,017 of record NC_056739.1, read on the forward strand.
CAGTCTCACAATGAAAATAGACTTAGCATTAAAACTTCTCTGACCTTGAAACTCACATTCATTGAAACAGCATTAAAACCCACATTGAAAGAAAATGCATCTGGCCAGTGGCAGATAAAGATTAACTTTGGGTTGTTTTCAAATCATAGGCCCCTTGCACAGGAAACATACATGTGTTCTTTGATACACCTTCCTGATTGTATTAAATTAGATTCCTTGTATAATACAGTACAGTTGTTAGAGGGTGTTTTAAATTTATTGTTTTTAATAATTTTCCAGTAAACAATGAAACAAAATGCACACACCAATAATGACAAAACTGCCCAATTCAGAACATTTCCATCATAAAAGTCTAGTCAAACTTCTACAATCCACCAGTATCAGTAAATACTCAGAATCTCTGCAGAAGTAAAAGTCATCTAAACAATTCCACATTAAAGAGATCTGTAACTAATGAAAAGGTTGCTGCTAGCAAACAACTTTATATTTCATTGGTTCATCTACAAATAAAGTGCCTGTTGCCCTTGAGGAATAAATTGCCTATGTTATATTAAAAAATGATAGGCTAGTAATATTGCAATAGGGAATGGATGGCAAACTGATATCAGGTTCATAGTTACTAGGTATCTCCACCAAAGAGGACATTCTCAGGACTGCAGCATCCACCCCCTTTAAAAGTACAACACAGTACAGTATCAGCAACGTATCTACATACTGTGGGAGTAGAACTCACAGCCTTCGGCATCCCAAGCAAGTACACTACCTATTGTACTATTAACAATACAAGCAGACTCAGCATAAGCAGCACTAAACTTCTCTTCCCCTGAAGCTCTCAGCTCCTTGTAAAATCCACTTGACACTCAACTGTATCCCTCAACTTTGCTTCTGGAAAAGCCAAAGCCCAAAAAACAGGGATGCATTTTAAACATTGCTTGTATAATCTTGGAAAGTTGCTAGAATAAAATGCTGTGTTACCACCATGCATTTTACTACCAAGTCTTGAACCCAGGACCCTGTGCACTATAGTCCGAGCAACATACCACTATGCCAAATTAACTGTTTCTTGAAAGGTGGGAAGACTGAAACTTAAATGGCTATCATTTAGTGAATTCAGTTCTCACCATAGCTTTCAACCTCTTGGCATAAAACACCTGGACAAAGCCAATAATGGGGGAATACAGCCCCCAAACATATTCAGTGAATTCAGTACTCACCATAGCTCTCAACCTCTTAGCACAAAAAACTGGACAAAGCCAATAATGAAGGAATACAACCCCAAAAATAGGTACATATTTCAAATATAGATCTTATAAACTTAGAAAATTGCTAGAATAAAAGGTTTTGTGTTACCATGTACTTTCTGAAGAAAACAAAATCTGAAATTCAAATTCCTGTCATTATTTGGTGAATTAAATCCAGAAAACCACGGATTTTATTAGGAACAGAACAGAGCAGAACAAAAATATGAGGCAAAAATTTGAGCAGTTTTCACAAGTGATGGTGGGTAGGTAATTCAGGCTGTTGCTATCTGCACCCAAGGTACAGGGTATGAACCTGAGTTATTCTCTGACTACCACTGTTGCCTGAGTCTCTCTAGCTACCAGGTATATTTCTCTGGGGCATTACACACACACACACACACACACACACACACACACACACACACACACACACACACACACACATCAACACACACACACTGTCCTCTGGTGAATTAAACTTATCTAAGGGCTCCATTGAAGAAATAATAAGTCTACAGTCATATCTCTGTTGAAGAAATAATAAGTCCACAGTCCCAGCTCCTATCTCCATTGAGAAAATAAGTCCTGGTCATAATGAGAAAGGAAAGGACAACTTATGTATGGTCCTGCGAGAGCAGGCTGGATATCCAGACTGCAGACATTGCAGTCTGGTTCCCTTCCAGTCTATGTGGATGTAACCGCATAGACTTCTGGGCATTTCTGTAGTCTGCTGCCTTCTGCCTAATCTGAACTGCTGTTAAACCAGTCCGGATTCTGCATGCATGTGTAGTTCTGGGAATGCTTGCACATATGTGTGGAGCCAGTTCCAAGAGTCTTTTTTTATGTTTTCATTCTGGGGAGTTTTTGTTTTATTTTGTTTTTTTTTTTCATTTTCAGCTGGGGGGGGCTGCAGTCCTGCAGTCCAATAGCACGAGTCACCCCTGCTTTCTAGTAGCAGGTTTACTTGCCTCTTTTAGTACTTACTGCACATCCTTGTGAAAAATGTGCTTAAAAGGTATTAAAATTTAATTATCTCGGCCATCAATTGTAGCTGATTGATGTAGTCTTGTATCAAACTCCACTTTTGCTCTGTGAGTATGAGGAAGCTTGAAGTAATTGCCCTTGGCCAGTTCCATAAGAAAGTAGTACCAATTTTGCCTGGGTCAAAAGAGAGTCACCACAATGATTTTTGATAACTCTTTCTGAATCTTTAGAAGTGCCTTGGAAATCTTTGGAAAGGGTGGAGAAGCATATAGAAACTTTCCCAACCAAGGGAATGACAAATCATATGTATTCTACTTGCTTGGCTGCAAGCACATTTCAAACAGAATTTTTCTAGTTGTTTGTGTTGTAAGGAGGCAGACAGATCTACTTTAGGTGTCTACCACATCTAGATCAAGTCCTTAAACATGCCTGCATTGAGTTTTCACTTGTGAGTGTCTGTTGTGAACCTGCTGAGTCTGTATGCCACAATGTTTTGCTCTGATGGAATGTAGGATGCCAGAAGAGTCAGGGAATGCTTAAGAAACAACTTCCAGGCCATCACTGCCAACTGGCAAATAGGACATGACATTGTGCCCTCTTGTTTGTTGAGATACCATAACACTGTGGTATCTGTAACCACCTGTAAAGGGACCAGAGCCCATAGATGGCATAGAGATGTCAAAGGATGAATCACTGCCATCATTTACTTGATGTTTATGTGCTTCGGTCTATCAGAAGAGTCCCTCAGATGTTGCACTTTTACACCTATGGAAACTGCACCCCAAGCATAATCTGAAGAGTCCATCTGGACAGACTGAACTGAGGTTGGAAGAAAGAAAGAAAGTCCTGAATTGAGAGCTATTTGATCCCTCCACCACTACAATTCTCACCTTACAAGCCACAGCACGAGAATCTGAAAGTCCAAGGAGGGTAAGTGCTGGGTTCAACAGTTCTTTAGGTACCACTGGATTCTTCACATGCATAATTGGGCAAGTGGTATCATGAGGAGCCTGAAGCTGTTATGAAAACCTCAGAAAGCTCTGCTGGCAAGTAATTACTTTTTCATTTGGGAGGAAGGCCTTTTTCTTGAGTGTGTCTATCAGATCCCACAAAAAGACAAATTTGTGAGATGGTATGAGACAAGACTTTTGTAGGTTTAAGTGAAATCCAAGATGTGACAGGTGGATGGACACCTTTGTTAGCAATTCCAAACATCTTGGAGAAGATGCTGCAGAGATAAGCAAGTCATCTAAACAAGAAAAATGTGGATGCCCTGCTATCTGCTGTGAACCACTACTTGGGCAAGACACTTTGTGAACACTTGAGGTGCAGTGGAGAGCCCAGTGGGTTAAGCAAAGGACTGAACTCTGCATCAATGGGCCCAGACACTATCCCAGGATGCATTCTAAATAGCATGAAACATGACCTATCAGGGCCTCTGAAATTGTTATTTAACCATAGACTGCAAACAGGCTTCATGCCTCATGAATGGAGAACAGTCATCTCTCTGCGTAAAGTGGACCATCTACAGACCCTGGAAACTACAGACCCATAAATCTCACTAGTCTTATATGTAAATCTATGGAATTAATTATCATGGAAATTATTAATAGTGATATAGTAAACCTCCAGACACTGGACCCAACCCAGTTTGGTTTTGTCAAGGGCAGATGTCGCCTACTCAACCTGGTGGACTTCTTTGAGAAGGTCACCAAGGTAATGGATGAAAGCAAAATGGTCCTCAGTGTCTACCTTGACCTGGCCAAGGTATTTGACACAATGCCACACTTGGACATTGTTGACAAACCCAAAAGGTTAAGTACAAACTTGTATGTCACTCGGTGGACTTGTAAGATTATGCTCAACAAGGTTTTAAGGTTGAAAGTAATTCTGCTAGAAATATGCAACATAAATAAAGCTTGCTTAAATGTAGAAATAGACTTTAGTAACATGATCAGCATCCATACTAAATGACTGTGGCTTAAAAAAATAAGGAACTTGCTTATGAGTGTATTACACACACATCAAGAAAGCTGACTTCTTACAGACTTGGCAAGAATGTAAAAAAAACAGGATATATCAGAAAAAACCTAATCTGCTTTCTTTAAAGAATGGAAAACAGGACATGTGTTTATCCACAAGGCGTTTCCTTAAAAATATGCTTTTCTGCACTTATCAGCATTTGCACAAGAACAGATGTGTCAGCATTTGCGTCATCAAGGCAGTATCTTTCCAAAACCAAGAGGGTGTGTGTTTAAAATATATATATATAAAGTCTGTATTAAATCCAGTTATGTTAGCTGTATTGGTATGGACACGTTTGTCCCGAAGTAAATGTTATATCTCTCACATCATCTGTACTATATGAAAAGTAAAGTAGAACAGTACTTGAAGCTGCAACATTAGTCCATATGGTTTATTATAAAAGTTATTTGTTACTGCTCTAAGTTGATGCTGCAAAGTATATTCTTTCATCAGTATATATTCTGCAAATTTCTGTATACAACCAGACTTTGATTTCAGCAATCCAGCCAGCAAGACTGGGTGTCTTAAGAAGACTTCAAATCCATCACAGTAAGCAGCACCATAGCAATACAATAACAAAAATTAATTTTACAATGGCAAGCTAGCCTGCATTCAAACACAGAGGGAAGGATAAGCCCTGCAGGGGGTCACTTCAGTCAAATTGCAGTAACTAACATTTGTACATATGTCTGAATCCTAAACAGAGGCAATCCAGTTTATGCAGCTTGCAGCAGTAAAGTTTTTTCAGAAGTCTGAATCCAGATTGAGCCTGAAGTCCAGGAAAGTCGCAGTGCCATAAATTCTCCAAGAAAAGGTGGATATCTACTTTCACAGCAGTTCGCTGCCTGTTGTGCTTCACCAGCTTCTTGAGTGACTCTGAAAAATTTCCAGCCATCAGCAACAACAGCCTGGTCACCTGTTTTCTTGCTAACTGGTAAAACTTTTTTTCTGTGTCACATTTTTAGTATGGATGCTATTAGACATAATTCATGTAGGAGTAAACCAAGCTTTAGTAAATTGCAATGTTGGTATACACAGCACATTAGTAAATGTAAAACCTTATTAGGGCAGGTTGATAGTAAGGCATTATGCAAATGTATTACAATATTTCACTGGTATCTCAAAGAAAACCATGTGGGGTATGACAAATGTTTATTGTGTGATTCAGATGTTAAACAGTTATGTTCTGTCACCACATGTAAAAGGTTTATTTCAGAGTTACAACAGGAGTCAAATCAGTTACTGACAGGACCTCTAGTACATTTTGTTACAAAAGAATGTAATAAACTTCTAAGAAACAGACACAATGAGTTCAGGAAGCTTAGACAAGTTATAAAAGCATTTTTTTCAAAAGTGCATAGGAGTTTTAAATTCAGCAGAACAGGTTACTAAAGAATGCCAGAAAGACCATGCAACATTACAGGAAACTCTTCAACAGCAGTTACAAAATAAAGGAAATAAATTAGCTGAACTGACAGAGACTGACTTCCTACATACATTGGGAAAGAGCAGGAAACTACAGCTGATCTGTACAAAAGAGATATATTTTATAATATGTTTATGTTGTGAAAATGGTTAAGCACACATGATAGGATGGTAAAATACAAATCATTCTCAAATGTTTAAAACTTCCATTCAATTAAAGCAAGATATTTATCAGTACTACAGTAAAGTAGAGCATATGATTGCCATTCTCATAGTATAGTCAAAAGATAAACAAAACAGTTCTAGTGTATACAAATTAAATAAAAATAGTTAATAAGAATAAAAATTTAAAGTCACAAGACTGACATGATTGAATAAAGATTGAAAGTCACAAGACTAACATGCATATATTTTCGTTTTATACAATGCACAAGAATAACAGGCAAATAACAGCAAATATAAATAATATAAATATAAACGTGTTAGTTAAGCTAATATCTATTTGTTTTTTACAATTTTTTATAATTGTATAGTACCACCACACCAGTTAAAGTTCTGAATTTTAAAAAGAAATAAAATCACAGATGGAATTACTCAAGCAGTCTTTGTAAAATGAATGACAGAGCAGTTAAATAAATAAAAAATACTGAAATCAAAAGTTAAAAAATATGTAAGCTAATTGTAAAATAATGTTTAGTTATGTAGTATAAATGCATAGTTATGCAAATCACAAATATAATTATAAGTGCATTTTACTTTTAAATTGCAAGTGTATTAACTGATCATTAAAGGAAAAATGCTAAAAAAATTAACTATAGTTTACAAAATTTGAAATGTGAGCTCAGACCTTCCTAGACTGGGTGAATAGTTACAGGAAATGTTGGAAAGATAAGATAAGAAACAAGACTGATTGCCAAACAAGTAGCTTGCGTTTTTCTAAAAAACTTATCGTTATTAAAACATAATTGTTAAAATGTTCACATGCAACATTATTTTGTAATTGTAATAAAATATCACAATTGTGCGTATATGTCACTGATAAAAGTAAAAAACCTTAGTTACATCAAGTATAGCTAACAGATGGGTTATAGTATATATACAGTTCAAATAAAGTATACAGGAGGGTACAAATAACTACTACTAGTAGTAGTAGTAGAAGATAGCAAAGGCAACAGAAAAAAATATATTCTGTCATTAAAGACAGCCAAAAATGATCAAATAAGACAAATGTCTATAGTTTAATAACCTAATAAAGCAAATGTATAACCAAAGTGTTGAGCTGGTATACATTTTATTCTCACAGCATAAAGCAAATAAACAATACTGCAGTACTACAGGGGGAGGGGTACTTTCTCAGTTTTACACTGACTGTGTGAGCAGTATGTATTGCAAAAGGGTCTAAAATAAAGCTAAAGAGAAGAACTAATATTACATTCCTTTTTGACAATACTATTTTAGGGGGGGGGCAGGTATTAGTGCATTAGAAATACTGGATTAAATCTGACAAGATAAGATATGTTACAAGTTGCTAATAGCTATCATTCTAGTTATTATTGTATTGTTTGGTATTAAATTGTATTTACAACCTGTTAAACTGTAAAGCTACACAAGAGATGGCTTAACATTGCTTTATTAAAGCTACACAAGAAAAAGTAAAGATTTGTAAAAATTGAGCAAGAATGGTCACTATTTTTTAATATGTTTTTGGCAAGACAATGTTGGTATGCAAAAAAGCATAGTTGCCTCTGGTGGCAATTCCACTAGATACTTCTAAAGAGACATACGAATTTTCCAAGATTTTGCTTGATGTTAATGTGACTAAATTTGTAAGATTGGACTAAGTGTACTTTACAGTCTCTGTATGTACAAATACAAAATAATTCAGTACAAATGAAATTAATGTTTAGTAATGAATATGTTTGAAAAAACATGTTTTAAACAAAATTGGGTCCAGGATAGCTACTAGATTGAAATGCATGAATAGCAAACAGTCTGTGTACATACTGTACAGGATACATTGTAATAAGTTTAAAAATAATTTGTCGAGTTGTAATATTATCACTGGTTTTATGTTGGAGTCTTATTACTGGTTTTTGGGCCATCATTTTATCAGTAAAATAGTATTGGTTACCCCAGTTAAAGGACAATTATATTAAAATATTGTACTCATACAGTTAATGGACTAATATGTACATAGCATTCTTTAGTGTATAAATCATGTTTTTTTAAATCCTCAAGTATTAAATATACTGAAATAATTACATTCAAATATCTAAGCCCAGTTCAGTACTTTATGTTCACTTCACTGTCAACCAAGATGTTAATCAGAGACATGACCACAATGTTATGGTTAAAATGACATTGAAACTGTATATTTTCAGCAGTGTATAAATGCTTGGAGCAGCACATAGTTCTTGTCTCTTATAGATATAAAATGGTTACAGTTAATTTAATAGGTGCAAAGAGTTAATAAAAGAGTTCTAAGTCATAAATTAAATTCTGTGATTGCAAAAGAATAAATTAATCAAGTTAAAAAAATAAGACTAAAACAGACACAGCCCATAACTGATAAAATATTTTCACAGAATGGTATGTAAAAGAAAAAAAATTGTTAAAAACATTCAGTTTTAGTAGTAATACTTGATATCATTGTATTAACTATGTAAAATTGCATTTTGACTTGTGTATCAAAAAAAGACTAAAGATTTTCTTTCTTAATGTATTTTCTATATAATGTGATCAAAAATACATATCAGTATAAAGTGTTTTAAGTATGTTTTAAAATAAAAAGAGGGAATTGTAAGATTATGCTCAACAAGGTTTTAAGGTTGAAAGTAATTCTGCTAGAAATATGCAACATAAATGAGGTATAAAATAAAGCTTGCTTAAATGTAGAAATAGAGTTTAGTAACAAGTGATCAGCATCCATACTAAATGACTGTGGCTTAAAAAAATAAGGAACTTGCTTATGAGTGTATTACACACACACACATCAAGAAAGCTGACTTCTTACAGACTTGGCAAGAATGTAAAAAAAAAACAGGATACATCAGAAAAAAACCTAATCTGATTTCTTTAAAGAATGGACAACAGGACATGTGTTTATCCACAAGGTGTTTCCTTAAAAATATGCTTTTCTGCACTTATGAGCATTTGCACAAGAACAGATGTGTCAGCATTTGCGTCATCAAGGCAGTATCTTTCCAAAACCAAGAGGGTGTGTGCTTAACTAAAAATATATATAAAATTTGTATTAAATCCAGTTATGTTAGGGATATTGGTAGGGACACATTTGTCCCGAGGTAAATGTTATATCTCTCACATCATCTGTACTATATGAGAAGTAAAGTAGAACAGTACTTGAAGCTGCAACGTTAGTCCGTATAGTTTCTTATAAAAGTTATTTGTTACTGCTCTAAGTTGATACTGCAAAGTATATTCTTTCATCAGTTTATATTCTGCAAGTTTCTGCATGCAACAGACTGTGAATGCAACTATAACCAGAGTTTGATTTCAGCAATCCAGCCAGCAAGACTGAGGGTCTTAAGAAGACTTCAAATCCATCACAGTAAGCAGCACCATAGTAACTACAATAACAAAAATTAATTTTACAGACTGACTCACAGACAGGACCCTGGAAGTTAGAAGTGGGAAGTCCACCTCTACAAAGAGGCCAGTCACAAGTGGAGTCCCTCAGGGATCAGTCCTTGGACTGCTCCTTTTTGGCATTTACTTCTCTGAAGTCAACACCAATATCAGTGGTCTCTGGCTGACTAAATTTTCAGATGATTGCAAATTAGGAGCTGTCTTTGATTCCCACACTGACACAAATGGTTTCCAGGAGGGGCCGACGCAAACAAACAACTGGTGTCAGAGGCATGGACTAAAACTAAATGCCAAGAAATGCATAATAGTATCCTTTGGGACATCATCCACCCCTGGTAACTATCATATTGACAACACACCCCTTAGAGTTGAATCAGTAGTTGGGACTTATGGACACACACAGATAGTAATCCAGCCTTTGACCACCACGTGTCTACAGTAGTGAGGAAATCATTCAATGTTCCTCAACTTATAAACAAAGGTATGGCATCTACGTCCAAGGAAGTCATTGTTCCGCTGTATTTGGCATTCATCAGACCTATCATTGCGTACAGTGCCCCCTTTGGTATGTACCTAACCAGGCATATCCAACAACTGGAATGTCCACAGAGGTTCCTCACTAAAAGAATACAGGGCTTAAATAAAATGTCCTGTGCAGACTGCCTCAAGGCTCTATCCCTGAATCCTGTCGCCTACAGGCTTTTGAGGAGAGATCTATGCTGGACATACAGGACATTGTCAGTCTCCACTTTGATAGATCTGTTGCATATTCGCAAAACAAATAGCACCAGAATTACTCATTCTAAGGACTTGATCCTTGCCTGTGATATAAATAGGACCTCCATACTTTGAAAGAACAAACCAAACCAGAACAAAGACAGACCAGCAGATAGACTCCAAGGAGGCCAAACCAGAGTAGACACAAAACCACAACACGAATTTACCTAGGTTTCGTCTTTAATCAGACTTCTTCAGAATACAAATGATGAAAACCACTCCCTTTTTATATAAAACACATGATAGTGACATCATCAAATAATTAATGCTATAAAATCTCCTTTCAAAATAAAAGAAATACTTACAAACTTAGTTTAAAAACAGTTTTCATAAACCCAAACAAATAACAATTTCCATAAAAATAATAAACACTAGAAACAAAGTCAACAATGATCATTAAATATACATCCATTTCAGTATGACCACATTCCTATTCCCTAATAAAACCTACCCCAGAATATTCTTTAATTTCAAAATGGGCATAATTCTAATACAGTTATTAATGCCTGGAAACACCAGAGCATTTAATTTCAGTTGCCATTTCATTTCACAAATGTCTAAGTGTACTTCAAGCTTTCTACCCTGGTTGTCAACTAAAACTTGCTGTATGACACTAAATTTAAATGCGTGACCCATATTGCATTCAATATGCCTATATAAAGCACTGGTCTTTTTCTTTAATCTAATGTCTGATTGATGCTCAATTATACGATCCCTAAACACCCTACTAGTCTTCCCAATATAAAAGGCCGGGCACTGTCCACACAAGGCCACGTAAACTAAACTCCTACTGTAACAGTCAAAGTGGCCCCCAGACCTAATAGTAACCCCAGCCACTTTATAAACCGAATTAGTAGGGTTGATCAAATGACATACACTACACCTACAACATTTGAAGGTACCCCTGCTCCTGTTAGAAACAAGCTGAGGCGGACAATCCCTTTCTAAAAGTTGCTTAAATGAGCATCCCTTCCTAAAAACACATCTAGGTGGTGCCCCCAATTTGTCACTGACCATTTGGTCAAGCCTCAAAAACTTCCAGCTGTTCATGACTATCTCGGTAATATACGGGGCATCAAAGGAATAAGTGGTGATGAATAATAACAAATTATTCTCACCACCCCGTGTAGACTCAACAACATTCTCAAATTCAGTTGCAGCTCCACCAATACTCACTCTATCCCCAACATTAACATTAAACCGCACCGGTTCAATATCAGGTTTACCATGTATTAAGGCCCAATAAACACCAGTGGCCCTATCATGTCACTATCATGTGTTTTATATAAAAAGGGAGTGGTTTTCATCATTTGTATTCTGAAGAAGTCTGATTAAAGACGAAACCTAGGTAAATTCGTGATATAAATAGGACCTGCTGGAGAGACAGGTATGTATCGCAGAGATTACCCCATCTCTGGAGAAGGCTCCCCATCTGTATGAAGCAGAGCTCCTCCCTAACCCAATTCAAGTGTAACTTGGACAATTGGATGGGGGAGGGGAAATTCATCCCTGGTTTGGCACCTATGTTTCTAATGGATACAGGCAATCTGTAAATGGTTCATCTTCCAGACTCCGGTTTGTAAATGTTTCATCTCCCAAGACCCTGCTTACACATATCAAGGGTATCAGAATTTGTCAGAGATTTGGGATGCATGGCTAGGCTTAAAAAAGCCCTTGTGGTCATTAGCCTAGTAAACACTTATGAACCTATGAACCTATGAAAATGTGATCCACAAACCTTAGAAATTTTCTGAAACTGTGAGCAGTGTGATGGGATGGTAAGCATCTTTGAGATTCAGTGTTACCGTAAGAAAATGGTCTGGAAGCAGTGCAAATACTGGTTGAAGGGTCAACATCTTGAATTTTGAAACTTTCACATAAAGGCTGGGAAAAGAAAGGTCTAACACACTTCTTTGTGCATGCTTCTTCTTTAGTACCCTAAATATCCTGGAATAAAAACCTTTGCATGTTATTTGCTGGTACTGGTTTTATGACCTCTGCTTCTAACATATGTTGTAGCACTGGTGGAAACAGCTCTGTCTGGTTTGGTGGATGTATGGGAATTCCCCTGAATGAGGAATAGAGTCCACCCACTGCCAAGTGAATCCATCCTGAATCACTTTCCATACCTATCTGTCTAAAACTGACCCCAGGCTAATGGGCTGAAGGTCAGTCAGTCTGAGCAAGCTAGGTAAATTGGGGCAAGAAGCGTGGGTAAGGTGATCAGATTCCCAGCATGGTCATTCATTAGGTGGAGCTTGATTCTTTTTTGGGAAAGTTACTTATTTAATTTTGTTTGGAAGCCTACTTCTTATTAGGCTGAGATCTATGTATCTTCTGCTCTCTAAAGGATCAATAAGTGGTCTTGAGAAGGTAGAACCTGGGTACCTGAGCATCTCGTAGACTTCATGTTTCAGTTTAACTCTGTCATCCCACTATTTTAGGATATGGGTAGCCACAGGCCCAAATTCTAGATCTGAGCTAAGTAGAGAATTAAGAATTTCAGACTTCAGATTATCAGTAAAATTCTGATTATGCAACCAAACAAATCTTCTCAACAACACAGAAAAAGCAGAAGCTCTATATGCAGTGTCAGCACAGTTACACTTCTCAAAGCATGTTTAGAAACTTGAGTAAAGTTATAAAGAATCTGATTCAAATATTACCTGCCTTCTGGAGACAATAAAGCAGGAAATTCTTCCAAACTATAAGCACATTTTTACACAAACTTCCACATATAGCCATGATAATTCAAAATCCTAAAGGCTGACATAGTAGAAGCAAGCAGTCTCTTACCTTTCTTGTCTAACCACGTGTCCTCCTTATTACAGAGTACTGAGTTAGATGAAGCCAAAGATTTTTTGTTAGCTGTTGCTGTTGGAAATATTGCAGAAGGTTAGCAGACAGTTGAGAATAAAGACATTTATAATCTGAGAGACCCGGTACTGCTTATCAGCTTTCTTTGGAGTCACAGACAATGAGTCAAGAGTCTTACAGGCAGCTTTAAAAGTGTCTTTAAGAGCTGGTAAAACGGGAGGAATGGGTGCAGAATCAGGAACCTTTTCCTCTAATAGATCATAAAATCTGCCAAATTCTGGGAGAGCCCTTGTTAGCTTCCAAGCAAAAACATCCCTGAATCTAATAACAGTCTCAGCAAAGAAAAAAAAAATGACTAGGACTAACTTCAGTTTCACTTCCTGAACTGTCAGTTCTGGGTGATGGATTCCTCGGGAATCACCCCTGTCTCTTTCAGAATCCTCATCCTCTGAAAAAAACATGTTTTCTTCCAATATTTGTACTAGAACTGTGGAAAGGCAAACAGAACCCCAAACTGACTGACTGCAAAACACTCTGCCTTGTAACTAATTTTTTTTTTTCTAGGAATATCCGTAGTTGGAGAATGGTCATGGGGTGGCCTATAGTCCCTGGCGAGTGGTCTCTTTCTCTGGACAACTCCTGTGACTGAAGTATTTCATTCTTCTATACCTATAGTATGTACTGTAACACCCTTTGAGGATATGTCTGACCCCTGGTCCATAATGGTCATTATAGCTACACCAGATTGAGACAAGACAATAGGTAAATAGTCTGTGGAACTGTTCTGGCCACGCCAGAGTCATTAACTGTAGTCTGAGGCAGTCATTTTATTTGCTTTATTTTTCTTTTCAGAGTGGAAGAAGCAGGACAGGCTTATCCATGCTGCAGCCAGATAAAAAAACCCGATTACTAGTACAGTAAGCTCATTAACACTGGGAGAAGATAAGCATTCACAAGTAAGCACACTTTCTTTCTCCAAACAGGTAAACATAAGCAATGCAATGAAAAATTATGTCATGAGACCTTAAACTTTAATCAGAAATATCACAAAACATTTATTATGTTATAAATGAGAAAATATTCTGATTCTGTTAAAAATAGTAGCAGGGGAGAAAAATACATTCCAATTGTAAAAGTACAGCCCAAATGCTTAATATTTTTATACAATCATATTTTCCACACAAAATGTTAAAATAAATGAAGTGAACAGAGCAGAAGGACATGCCATTCCTGGCAGAAGCTAATATTTTAAGGTGGAATATCACAAATGGCTGTTCTTTTTTATATTAAGGGAGATTAAATGTCAACATCCTCTGTGTAGGAAGAATTATATTGCACAGTCCACATTACCGCCTTGACACCACCCCCTCAGTTTGGTATAAGATTCAGAGAATAAGATTCATTTACATAGCTAACTCAGCATTGCAGAATAAATTATAATCTCATTACTGTCTATCATTCTCTACATTTATATAGATGACATCAGCTCTTAGACAGATGTACCCATATGTGATTTACTGCTCCACATTCTGGACAGGCCTGTGGAATTCAATGGTGCACAAGCACCAAAGAGGAGGTTTAACATCAGCAGTGAACATTACACACCTCATTGTTTCAGCAAAATACAATTGTTGTAGAGAATGGATATGTCCATGTGAGATGGTAATTTATATATATATATATATATATTTTTTTTTTTGTTTACATGGTTCTGAGTTTGATGGTTTACTTACACTTAAAAATGTTCAATGAAAATTTCATTGAGTATATATGCAAATATGGGTACCACTCAGTGTAATGAATGGACAGCTTGTCAGACATTTTAAGTTGTGGCCTGGATAATCAAAGCCACAAGATATCAAATATTGTGCACAACTGATTAAAATGTGCTGGTTTGAAGTTGTATGAGATCATGGCACTGTGAGGATTGGGAATATTCCATTTCCCTGTTTTTGTGCAATTTTTAAGATGGTAAATATAGAGTTGCAGTTCTGACAATGAAAGGATTTTGCTTCCCTGCAAACAAGCTATTTATTGCATTGGTGTGTTTGTTGATGTGTGTGTGCTGTGGAGTGTTATTGTCTGTATGTGGTATAGTATTGTGTGCATTTGTGGTGTTTGGTTATAATACATTGTGTGCATGTGTGCACGTGCACATGTACATATCTGTGTTAGAATGTGTATTAAAATTCAATTTGAGTCTGCAAATTATAGTTATTTGAGTCCTTATCCTGATGCTACAAAATGTATTCATTGAAAGCAACTTTCAGTGAACCAGAAGAACTCACACACATTCATCATCATCATCATCATCAATATCAACCTAATTTTTCCCATTTTCTACATGAATTTGGGGTGTCATGTCAGCTGTCGACATCTTTTGATTCAGTCCTGCTCTCCTACCTTCTTCATAGGTTCATAGGTAGGTACTAGGCTATCGGCCCTGCGGCCTATATAAGCCTAGCCAAAAAGGTTCCCTGGCTTTCACCACCCAAGAAAATTATTTTCCTGTGCCCCTGTCAAGCAGTGCCGCAGAAGTGATTCCTGGGGTGAATTTTCTATTTCCCATCCAGTCATCAAGATTTTTCTTAAAGAGGGCAAACAAGGAGCTTTGCTTGACATGAATGGGTAGTTTGTTCCAGAGTATGGGAAGTCTCTGGGACAGGAATCTATCCCTCCAGCATGTTCTGTTTATTGTGGTGACAAGGTTTAAGTCCCTGGAGCATGTGTTTCAGAGAGATTGGGATTTCTTTAAGTGTAGCAAGTCCAACAGCTCTGGGTTTGACATAGCTTTGTATGTTAGGCTGAGATCACCTCTGAGTAGGCGATATGCGATGGAGTAAAGCTGGAGTTTTTTAGACGGTCTGCATATGGCATCTGTTTGAGGCCAGTAATCCTCTTAATGAAGTATTTCTGTGGCCTTTCCAATTGTTGTAGGTGTCTTGTGAGATACATGTCAAATGGGCATTGTACTCTGTAATGGGTCTGATGAGGGATGAGTAGAGAGGAACAATGGCTTCCTTTTTTCTAGAGGAGAACCCATTTGTGACGATGTGTGCCATGTAGAAGGATTTCCTGACTACTGTGGCAATGTGGTTATCAAAGGAGATACTACTGTCCACCTGTGTCCCGAGGTCTCTTATCACACTTTCAGTGTTTAGTGAGCTACCACCTATATGGTAGTTTATGGGTACCGAGTTTTACTCAAAGGTGATGACAGTGCACTTCTTGGCATTGAGCTTGAGGCCATGACTTTGACACCAAGCATCTGTCTCTGTGAGGCCCTTTTGTAGAATATCTACATCATTAGGTGATTCTATTATGGCTCCCAGTTTGCAGTCATCTGTGAACTTTGTTAGCCAAAGACCTTCTGCGTTGGCCTGCACTTCAGAGAAGTAGATGCCGAACAGGAGAGGACCCAGGACCGAACCCTGTGGTACTTCACTCGTTACTGGTCTGAAGTCAGACTTGGAGTCGGCTACGTTTACTGTGTGGGTCCTGTCAGTGAGCCAGTTGGCCACCCATCTTGTGACATAGGGATTTATGCCCAGTTTAGTGAGTTTATCTATAATTCCAGAGTGGGAGATGGTATTGAAAGCCTTGGCGAGGTCAAGATAGGCTGTGTGCACTGCCTTGCCCTCGCTACGGCTCTAGTAACTGTTTCAAAAAAGCCATTCAGGTTTAGTAGACATGATCAGCAGTCATACCTGATGTCTACAGATCTCCTCTCACACAATCCCTCCATCCTTTTGTTGGATGTCCTTGCTTCCTCTTGCCTTCTTGCTGTCTATCCCAAACCCTTTTCACCTGATTGCCTTCTGCTTACAAACCACTTTGACTTTCTCTGCAATTGTTGCTAGTTGAGTTTCTGCTCTGATGTCCTCATTT
Source organism: Protopterus annectens (assembly GCF_019279795.1). NCBI lineage: Eukaryota > Metazoa > Chordata > Ceratodontiformes > Protopteridae > Protopterus > Protopterus annectens. The sequence goes on from NC_056739.1 coordinate 1,332,572,780, forward strand.
CTCCATCTTGGCACCTCATCCCCATCATCCCAAGCATCCTCAGCTGCTCTGCCTTCATTGCCCAAGGTTTCCATACACTGTTTTGTACACCTTACTTTTCAGCTTCTTTGGCATTCTTCTGTCATACACTACCCCTGACACTCTGTGCCATGTGGCTGCAGCCCCTCTGTTTCTAGCCTCCTCATTCAGACCTCCCTTCTCCTCATCCACCCCTCCCAGGTACTTGAAGTTGTTAACCTGTTCTACTAGTTTCCCTTCTATCTCAGTTCTCAGCTTCTTCTGATTTTCTCCATTTGCTGCCATTACAACTGTGTTATCTGTACTCAGTTTCATCCCATGTGCCTTCAGTTTTCCATTCCATTTCTCTATCCTTTGCTAAAGTTGTAGCTCAGAGTCTGCCTGTAATGCCACATCATCTGCATATAGCAATTTTGTTGCTCTGTCTCCTGCATCACCATTATGAGCAGCAGTGAGCTAAGAGCTAAACCCTGATACACTTCCAGTCTCATTGGGAACACCTCTGTGAGTTTGAACACTGTTTAACATTGTTCATACTTGGATCTTTGTATATAGCCTGTACTAATTCTAATAATGGTTTTGGGACTTTGAATCATCACAGCACTGCCAAAATCAGCTTTCTTGGGACCTTGTAATATGCTTTCTCCAAGTTTAGGAATGCACAGTTGGACTCTTTCTTCATCTCTAGCTTCTATTCAACTGCCTGTTTCACTGCAACATGAGGTCAGTTGTACTACATCCCAGTCTGAATCCATAGTGCTTGCCTCCCATCTTACTTTCTTTTACTCTGCTTTGTTCTTGTATACTGACACTGGTATGCTTATTCTCAAGTTATCTGGGATATGTCTTTCTCTACATATTCATACAAGTACCCTCAGGAGCCATTTTCCCCAGTTTTACTGAGCATCTTGCTATCTACTGTCACCTCATCTGAGCCTGCTGCTCTCCCTGACTTCATTTTCCTTAGTACTGTTCTTACTACTTCTAGGGTAAGTTCTTAATCCTCTTTCATTATAGACTGTGTCTGTGGCAGTGCAGCTTCTGTGAGGTTTTCGTCATTCAGAAGCTGCTGGAAGTACTCCTTCCATCTGTCTTTGATGTCCTGTGGACTGGTGAGTATGTTGTTGCTGGCATCCCATATATACTGACAATTAATATATACTACTAAAATACACACACACACACACACACACACACACACACACACACACACACACACACACACACACATATTTATCTATCTATCTATCTATCTATCTATCTATCTATCTATCTATCTATCTATCTAATAAATCTAGATATATATGAGTGGACTGTGTTTGGTCACATGTTCCTTTGTTCACTTTTTTGAAGTACAGGGCTGTTTATTAGAACATCTAGTTTACTGAATGGATGATTTATCATAGTGTGCTTTGTCATAATAGGTAAGTGGGCTGTATATTCAGAGTGTGTGTGTGTGTGTGTGTGTGTGTGTGTGTGTGTGTGTGTGTGTGTGTGTGTGTGTGTGTGTGTTTGTGTGTGTGTGTGTGTCTGAAAGTTTATGGGTTATGGTTAGAATAAAGGTTAGGGAAGAGGTTAGCTTTAGTGTATGTGCGAAAGCTTGTGTTTTATGGTTAGGGTTCACTCGCATTAATAAGGTGGTGCACCCCATGACCTTTTACTTTTTACTTTTTAAGTCTTTATGAGTACATTTAGGCCAGTAAAGCCAAACCCCACTGCTATATACATACGTTGTTTTCACTTTGTCAGTACAGCACAGGTGGATTGTTTGGCTATACTTCTGAAACACAGTCCCCAGGATTCACGAATCCTCTGTGTAAGAGTAGAGTAGGCTTACACGGAAACGCCAGTGTAAGAATAAGATGGCAGCGCGCCATGCATATTAATGAGGGCGCGCTGCCTCAACTCTAAGGCTACACAGAACATGCACGGGTGTAGGGGGCGTGTCAGACTGCTGAGCAGTCCAAAAATCCACGTCCCTGCAAGTCACAATAGGGAAACGTCAACTGACATGAGCGAGTCCGCTCAAATGTGTACATAGCCAACACTACACTCCCCCACATTCTAAATCCCAATACAATTATAAAATGTAAAACTTTAAATTTTTTTTTTAATTCCCGATATAGCTGCCCATATTTGCACGTGTTTGCACAGGTTTGCCCATTGCTTAGCTACAGTTAGCAGTCAAGACATGAAGAGGATAATAAGAAACCTATATGCAAATTAAGCAAAACAGCAACAGCGTAGTGGTAGAACCTTCGCACAAAGAGGAGGCATTCCCGGTTCGAGTCCTACCACTCCCCTTTTTATTTTCTGTTGGGAAATCTGTATATGAAAAGAATCCCTGGGATTTATCATTGAAATTATAGTAAAAAGCATTGAAATGGCCTATGTAGTAGTGAACAAATTCTAAATATATATAAGAAAGTGAAATGGTTCTGTATACTGATGAATGCATAAGTAATGTATCTTAAGCAATGTGAAGTACTGCTAAGCAAAGTTTACCAGTATTAAGCACGTCAGTACAATTGCTCATAGCTTAGCACTGCTTTAACTAGCGCAATAGCTTTGCGCGGAGCTGTGCATAGCACCAACCAGCGCAACGTAGAGCAACATTGGGCAACATAGAGCAACGTAGATCAATGTCGGGCAACGTAGAGCAATCTAAAGCAATTATCCTTGAAATTATAGTATAAAGCATTGAAATGGCCTGTGTAATAGTGAACAAATTTTAAGTATATATAAGAAAGTGAAATGGTTCTGCATACTGATGAATGCATAAGTAATGTATCTTAAGCAATGTGTAGCACTGCTAAGCAAAGTTTACCAGTATTAAGCACAGTACAGTATAATTGCCCATAGCTTAGCACTGCTTTAACTAGCGGAATAGCTTTGCGTGGAACTGTGTACCACGTCAACCAGCGCAACATAGAGCAACATCGGGCAACATAGAGCAACGTAGAGCAACGTAGAGCAAATTCGGTAAAACATAGCCACACCTCCTTGCCGGTCTGGCCAGTAGTGAAATAAAAAGCAATGACAGGCCTCGAACCCGGGATACTGTGCACCATAATCACAGGACTGAACCACTAAGCCATGACAGCTTTTCATAAGTATGCACTTTCAACACACACATACATATCAATAGAAGTTTACCCATTGCTAAGCAGGTGTACCCTCAGCTGCGTTTTTTCAAAACCGGCCAATCACAAATAAGAGCGGGAAATGATGCATATTTAAGCTCCATAGGCGGGAATACTTGCCATAACTGGTTGTAGCTCCCATCTGCAGGCAGCAATGGCTGGTGCTGGAGAGGACTCTCGTTTTTGAGCGCAACGTTGGGGCATTGAGGAGTCTAAAGTAATGGTTTGGCTCCTTGTCCACCATCATGAGGATAGACTCCTGCGGACCAGTACCAGGGCACCCAATGCAAAGCGGAAGCCTGGGACGGTATAGCTCATGAACTCACCAGTGCCACAGGCGTCCCTTGGACTGGTGAGCAGGTCAGACACCACCATGCAGACCTGAGAAGACGCAAGGCAGATCAACTGGACCAGTGGATCCAGGAGGCCCGTGGGATGCCCAATGCCCCACTACTGAATAAGTAGCCATGGAATTAAGTATGTAAGAATTGCTATTCAAGTGTATACTATGGATAGGTATGTCTCAATATCACTTCAGTTTTTTCACAGCTGCAGGTGTCTGTGCTGCGAATCAGCAAGCCTATGCAGATAGGCTGATAAGGCTGCACCACCAGGCAGGTTAGTAAGTATTCTGCATGCACTGTTATGTAAAATAAATGAGAGAGCCTGAAAAATGTGTTTAAACACAATAAATAAAGGTATAATAATTCTCTAATAATTATTCTGCATGTACTGTCATATAAAATAAATGAGAGAGCCTCTAGAAAAGTGTTTTAAGTCTTTAATAAAGGTATAATTCCTGGAGTGTGTCTGTGTCATTTTCTTTGATTTGTTGTTGTACTCTTGCATTATAGAAATAGTACTGTTGTATTAAGTTCTGTTAACACACAGTTGGGTAGGCCCATATAAAGTAGATGAAGGGAGTGCCAGTAGCTTTTAAGCATATTCACAGTCCATAACTGTTGTTTCATGCCCAACATGTACGGGTTAATCTGGCACATGAGTAGCTTGGTATTGTGTTCCCAGAAATGTCATTGTGCTGGCAGAAATATAGGGAGCTGTTAACATATAACTGATAATTTCACCTACACATATCTAGATAAGTATATGAAAGTAGAGCTGTCAGTGTACCATCTCAGCAGTAGTGTGTCTGAACAATTCACAAAATATGTAGCAGTAACATCTGCATCCCAGACAGTTTGTATGTCAGATACAGCCCATGTATATAAAGATCTAGCAAGACCCATTTCACGATCTAAAAACAATTGTGTAGTGTAATAATACATGTAGGGGACATATAACTGCAGTCAATAGGAATGTAGTGTAAACTAGAAGGATATATAAGTTGTTAATGGAGTTATCATTTTCCACCCTACTGTATGTGCATAAAAAATGCAATTCCACACCTCAGTGGGTATGTGTAATCTCAAAACATTTGTTGGGACATATGTCCTATTGGTTTATAAATATCTGCATTTATTTTGATGCATGTGCCCTGTTCAAATACCACAATATTGGTGGCCTGTTGCCATCAATTAAACCTGCATGCTGTTGCAATGTCCACTGTTGTCCCATATATGCATGTGTCATGCTTGATGTTCAACTGTTGGAACTCTGGTGTGTTGGGTTAATGGGAACACTTCTGCATGCTGTTATAACTAACTGGGAATGCTGTTGACTGTTACTAACCCATATTTTCATTAAATCCTCCAAAACATAGAACGTATGGGAAGGCCGGTCCCAGCGGACCTACCTGTCCCACCTCAGCTGGCGATGGCACCTGGCACCAGCAGGTCCGGTGCCCAGCCTGGGACCTCCTCCTCCATTGGTCCTGTGCCACCTTTGGGTGGAAGCGCTGCAGGGGATGGAGCTCATCCCCCCTGGTGCAAGCATGGGTGGAGGAGGGCCACCTATCACCCTCCGAACGGTCCAGGCTGTGGTGCGTAGAGAGATCGAGCGTTCTGTCGCTGATCCTCTACACCAGCTTGAGGCACGGGTGGCGTGACTCATGGGTGAGCCTGCCCCACCTACACAGCCCCCAGCACAGCCACCCTCTGGGCTGTAAAGGTGCAGTGGTGACTGCCCATGGGTGGGGATCGCAGTTCCACTGTTGCCATCTGTGGGCTCATGGGCTTGCGATTTACAAACATCCTTCCCCGTCAATGGTGTTCACCCACCACATGTCATATTCCACCCCTGTATGCATCTTGTTTGTCTTGTCTGTGTACCTCCCCAACCTACCTCCCCAAATATACCTACTTCCCCTACCCCACATTCCATTTTCACATGAAAAAAAAAAAGGGCATTCTGCTCCCAAAAAAAATTACTCTCCATACATAGCTGCCAATTTTGCACACATGTCCGCTGGACACAAACTGATATTTAATTGGCAGTACAACACACTTTGTTGTCCTCACCCCTCTCACAAGGGTTGAAGGTTTCATATTTCACTCCGAAATTAATGCATATGCACAGCTGTTGCTGTTAAAGAAATGGGCAGCTATGGGCCTTCCCTACACCAGTCCTGCACATCCTGAGCTGTTTTCCCTACTGTCTTTCCCTCTTTGTACCCCGTTTTCACCACTTTCCTATCTCCCCATTTTCTTTTTTTTCAAAGAAATGAGCGGGGGGGTTAGCGGGAGTAAGCACTTTTATGCAGTAGTTAGCAGGTTTGCGCGAGTGTGCGCCTGTGTGCACTTAGCTAAGCATCACGCAAACCTGCACAAACCCACTTACAACTGTTTAAAAGTGCCTTAGTCACTCTGTATGTCAGGGCCCTTGCTCTGATCAGCAGCAAAATAAAATACCTCTGTCAGTCTCGAACCCCAGACCTTGTACACACTAGAGTGCATGAAGTACCACTGAGCCATGGTAAACATACAACAAATTGGTGCTGAAATCAATATATCATGCATCAGAATGAGTGAATGTAAAGGACAAATAGAAATGCCATAACACAGATCCTGTTCTGTGGATCTTTACCAGCAGTTCTTGTGGAATTGCATTACATGACTGTGAAAAGAGAACCAGCCATTCTAGCAGGAAATAATGTTACAGCAACACTTTACAACCCACACACAGTATCATAGCAGGACAAACACTAGCATATCTGATTAGGGCAGAGGCCATACTTCCCAACTGTAACTAATTTACAGGCATGTCCCTAATTTCGAGACAGGTTTTAGCTTTGTCCCTCTGAATCCCTCTGAAGGCTACTGACATTAGGCAGAAAGGTGGTGAATTACACTTAATGAATAATGACAATAAGTAAGAGTTAGACACCGCTTGTACTTCAGGAAATGTGTATTAATCCATATGCTCTGGTTCTCTCAAAGTCCCATCCTAATGTCCCTAATATTGTAAAGGTGTACCTCACTTCTACCTACTTTTCCCTGAGTCTGTTCAAATATGTACCTCAGTGTTTGAGAGTCCTGGCAGAGGCAGAAACACACAGGCATATCAGCTATTCTGCTGTTACACACTGTGCAAATAGCTTTGGAAGAGTTCCACAAGCATACCCTTATGTAGGAGTACAACACTGAAATACCAAGGGATGTAGCCATGTACTGGTAGCAACCAACTGTGACAATGCCATTGTTCCAGTGCTGAAAAGACCGGTGTGGTGCACAAAGAATAACAGGCTAACCTCTGGCTACCATCTGGATAGGTCCACAGTTGGGAGCTACGCAGACAGACTATTTGCCTTGGTAAACTAACAGGTACACAGCAACCATTTAAGTCCAGCAAGATAAAGTTCACACATTAATACATAATGCTGTCTGTCCTTCTGTACCCTTACCCAAATGTACAATAAACCTGTGTGTTCAGGGTCTACCAAGGATGTAGGTAGGCATACTCAGTACTGAAATCTGTCCATTTTTCTTAAGCAGCCTGTGCTAATGTCAACCCTAAAAAAGCACAAACTGTTCAAAAGTGAGTAAATTAATATTCACAGTATAGCAGTTCACAAACAGTTAATGTGCCAAATGAATACATCTCAATAACTACTTTTGTATGGCAGTGAATTGTATAAGTAGAAAAGAAACTACATACTCACATGTATCTTGTGTTAGCATTTATAGGGGTGAGTAAAATTCTACACTGACAACTGTGTAGTGGAAGTGGCAACATTCAGGTCTGAGTACAACATTTAAATCACTGGCTACACCCCTAGCTTCAGATATAAGAACTATACCAACCTTCTGACTTACACAACGGTGTCCACAGCAAGCAAGCATGGGCCCCACTTTGGAAAGCTGAAAGGGCTACGCCTACCTGACATAGCAATTTATAGCACTGGGTTGCTATGACAGTGAGTACTGCAATTACCACACAGCAGGCTGCATGCAATTACCAAATGGTGGCCACCAATTGGTGCAGTGGCCATCACATGCACATGTGCAAATACCTAGAAAAGCAGGCTGTACTTGCTGGCCACACATGCAATCATCCCATTGCAGATGCTGAGAGAGAGACACACACACACACACACACAGACACAGAAACAGAGAGAGAGACACACACTCCCACCCACACCAGTGGAAAAAAAAACAAACCAATAAAAAAAAAAAAACATTAAAAAAAAGGAAATTTTTAAATAAAGCCAAAGATACAGCAAACTGAAAACTACAAACTCATACAAAGGAAAGGTATGTAACAGATATGTATTTACTGGCATGTAGAAGATGTATTTGAAGACTACTCTATATACTTTGAAACATCAATATGTGGCAGCAGTACTTATCTATGCACAGATGCCCTGCATAACTACTGCCATGGACAAATCAGTGTGTAGCTGCATGCAGTGGGACATAACTGTGATATATGTAGCTCAGCATTAAATGTCAAACATCTGAACCATGTTATCTGTGTTCTGTACAGTAGTGTGGACAATGGCTGTTTGGGGGAGTAGCGCATACAGCTATATAACCATGGATGTGACAGAGTAACACATGCATGACAGTCATATCAATGTGTAGCTTAGCATTGGCAACTGCTGTACCAGGCTAGTATGCTAACCCTTTCTCAGACAGGTATAGATCCCTTCCTAGAAACATCCCCTCTTTCTTTCTTGTTTCTCTCTCCTCTTAACCAAAGTGATTAGCCTAGAAGGAGAATTGGTATGCTGGAATCAGTGTTTGTATTTTTTATCCCTGATATTGTATATGAGAGTCCAACCACACTGTACTGCATCTCCTTTGTTGCATCTACTAATATAGAAGACAAAGTTTTTTTTTGTTATATTTTGCTGTCTTTGTTTTATTACAATGTATTAATCTCTGTTTTTACTGTGGAGCTTTTCTCCCCGGGCCTCCACTGAAAATGGACATATATCCAGTCGGAGTATCCCGGTCAACAAATGTAAAATAAAATAAAATAAAATAAATAAATAAAATAAAATTTGCAGCTATGTATACACCCTCTAATATTACTGTGTGCTCACACGTGACACCTGTTCATATTGCAGCAAGGCCCAACAGGTCAGCCGTGAGGTCCAGGGACTTACAACAGTGTGGACCTTGTGTGTGTATGGCACACACATATGGATAGATATATCTGTGTCAGATATATTAGCATCTGTACATGTGCATAGAGCAAGGGACATACTGCAACTGTTTCTGAAGGGAGGTCATATATATGTTGGTGAAGGTTGTTATGTGCATATTTGTATGTAGGTAGTAGTGTGTGGCAAACAAGACAGCATACAGTGCTGATATATGACATGTGGTGGTTAAAAGCTGTGGGTGTGATTTGTTAGGTTTGCAGTGTTGCAGCCAGTGAGGCCTGCTAAAGACACATGGGCTGAGAAAACCTTCAATGCATTTCACACAAGACTGTGCAATATCATTACATAACTGTATACCTCACATACTTTGCATAATTGAGATTCTCACCATGAAAAGTGGACTTTATATGTGCCTATATGTATATGTATGTATATGTACACCAATGGATGTTTATATTTATGTGTGTGTATATATATATATATATATATATATATATATATATATATATATATATATAGAGAGAGAGAGAGAGAGAGGGAGAGACAGAGTAATATTTACCACGACAGATGCCTGGTGACAAAGCCATGGCCTCAAGCTCAATGTCTGAAATTCATTGGCATCCCTTTTACTAAATACTCTGTACCCATGAACTACCACATAGGTGGTAGTCGACTTAATACCGAAAGTGTGATAAGAGATCATGGGGCACAGGTGGACAGTAGCCTCCCCCTTGATAATCACAGTGCCACACTAGTCATGTAATCTGTCTACATGGTACACCTCATCACAAAAGCTGTGTCATCTAGGGAAAAAGAGGTCAGTGTTCCCCTCTACTCATCACTCACAAAACCCATTATAGAGTACAATGGCCCTTCTGGTATGTACCTCACAAGACATCTACAGCAACTGGAGAGGCCACAGACATACATCACAAAGAGTAATACTGTCCTCAAACAGATGCCGTATGCAGATCGTCTCACAAAACCACAGCTAGACTGTGTCGCATACCGGCAACCCAGAGGTGACCTCTGCCTAACATACAAAACTATGTCAAACTCAGAGCTGTTGGACATGCTCCATGTAAACAGATCACAATCCCTACAAGCTACATGTTCTAGGGACCTAAACCTTGTCACCTCAATAAACAGAACATGCTGGAGGGATAGATTCCTATCTCAGAAACATCTCATACTCTGGAACAAACTACCTATCAATAGCAAACAAAGCTCCTCAGCAGCACTCATCATGAATAGTCTGGATGATTGGAAGGGAGATAGGAAACACACCCCGGAAATCACCTTTGTGGCTCTGTTTGACAGGGACACATGAAACTAAATTACTTGGGTGTCAAAGGCCAGGGTACCATCTGGCTAGGCTTCTATAGGCCCTAGGGCCAATAGCCTATTACCTACCTATGAACTAATACACACCCACATGTACTTATTGCAGCAATTGCTATGTGAGGTTGACTGAGTGTGATGGTGAATGTGTTGGTGAATGTGTCACAGTTGTGTATATGTGGGATAGCTTAGTGGGAAACTGTTTCTGTCATGGTATTATGTGTCCTAGCTCTGATCCCAGCAAAAGATGTGTATGCTATTGCTAGCCAGAAAAAGCAGTATGGCATACGGTCTGATGTAGTCCCTTTGTGTTAAATGGGGTGTGCCATTGGAGGATAAAGCAGTACATGTATGCTCATTGATTGGTACTGCTGGTGAATCAAACCCCTGTATGAACTGTAGTACTACGTGAAGCTGTAGGCCTAAACAGCACAGTATGGTGTATGTCCACATTGCTTGGAAACACTGTTTTCTGTGTTCCCTGTTGTCCTCACAGATTACATACCTCAGGCATAAGGGTTTGTAAGTACTGACACACAGTACTGTATGGTACACACGTAAATCTCATCTGGGTTGCCATACCTCTGTGTCCTGTATGTATGTCTGATGTGTGTGTGGGTATGCCTGTAACATGCCCTCGGTCATATGTGTGTTACAGAATATAAGTGCGTATCTAGCAACAAGTATAGTCTAGTACAGCAGTATGCCACCTATATTCACGAATGTGCACATATTGTAGGCAGGGGTTTTCCATCAACAACTAGTGTGGTATACTGGTAATACTGTAACTGGACTTTACAATCATTGCAATGGATTACATATTTCGTTATGCATTAGCTTAATATATACCTCCTGTGGCTAGGTGGTGCATTGTGTCGCATACAGTGTGCCATGTACTGTTGCATAGTCTCACATAGTGGTTTCTCTTTGCTGCTGTGCAGAAAATGTTTTAATATATAGAGCGTGTCAGGCACTGTCAGGCAGTTGTGGGT
>NC_056739.1:1332588779-1332656279 GCF_019279795.1 Protopterus annectens
CTCTACAAGGAGATGCACACACACAGTCATATAGTTACCAAGTGCAGGATTCTAACCCCTACCTAACTACCTCATGATAGAGCAGTATGCATATACATGATGCGCTATACACGTTACTGGGAGTTCTCCTTTCCACAGGTATATTTGTAGGATGGTGACATCATCAGAATAGTGGGTTACATTAGGTGACATTAGGTGGGCTACATAGAAGGCATTTGTAGACACTTTGGCAATGTGATCATCAAAAAAGTGTTTACTGTCTACCTGCGTCCCCAGGGCCATGATTACATTCTCTGTACATACTGGATTCATACCTATGTGGTAATTTGTTTGCACTTTGTTTTATTCAAAGGGGATGACTATGCATTCTTTGGCATTCTGCTTGACGGCATTGTTTTGACAACAGGTATCTGTCTCTGTAAAACCCTTCTGTAGGATGTCTGTGTCAGCCGTGGAGTTGATTATGGACCACAGTTATCAGTCATCTGCAAACTTGTTCAGCCATACTCCTCCCATGCTTGCCTGTACCTCAGAGCAGTATCTACTGAACAGGCGGGGTCCCAGGACCAATACCTGTGGGATGCCATTTGTGACTGGTTTAGAGTGGGACATGGCACCCACAACTCTGAACATGTGTGTTTGATCTGTGAGCCAGTTGGACACCCATCCTGTGACATAGTTGTTAATGTTCAAGCTGATAAGCTTGTCCATGATGCCAGAGTGGGGAATGGTGTCGAAAGCCCTTAGTGAGTTTCAGGTGGGCTGTGTGGACTACATTTACCTCCATCTATGTCCTTGGTAACTGTTTCAAATAAGTCAACTAGGTTTAGGAGACAGGATCTACCTTTAACAAAGCCAAGTTGGGTAAAGTCCAGTGTCTGGAGGTCCCCATTGTCTCTGTTTATGGGTCCCATGATAATTTGCTACATAGCTTTGTAGACCAGGCTGAGTAGGCCTATAGGGCAATGGTTTCCTGGTTCTGTTGTGGCACCCCCTTTGTGGAGCTGGATGACTGTTGCTGTATGCCATTCCTTGGGAACATAGCCTGTGGTAAGGTTGATTCTGGACAGTGAATGTAGGTGAGGGTGTATTTCCTTTTGGGGCTGGTGTAAGTTGCAGCCTGGGACACCATCCAGTCCCATTGATGCTGTGTTCTTAGGTTTGAAGAGGGCTGTTTTTACCTGCATGTCCATGAAGTCTGGTGCTCTGCATTTTTCTGGAATGGACACAGGCCCTTTTGGGGGTGATGTGGGGGGGAGTTTGTACTGAAATTGTCCCCCAGGATGCGGGCAATGTAAGTTGTTTCAGTGTATCTTTTTTCCATTTTGCAGTAGCTGACAGCATTTTTGAGAGTTGCCACCTAAATGTTTGGTATAGTTAACAAAGGCTTTGTGGCTGTTATTCTTACATTCCTTGGCAATTTGTCTTTAGAAACTGGCCTTGGATTATTTTATGAGCGATCATTGTTTCTTCCTAATAATGATCAGTGATGCCTTTCCTTATGTGAAGTTTGCTCTATCATGTGTTCATTCCCTCCTTCTGTTATATAGCTTATTTATGTGTGACAACCACCAGATTGGTTTCCTATTTTTGGAGGAGTGCATCATGGTTTTATTTGGCATGTCTCGATCCATGCATCCCTGTAGATGCTCATGGAATGCACTTGTAATTGATTCTGCAGATTGTATAGCATTATCCGATAGCAAGGGTGCTTTTGAACATTCCACTTTGTTCTTGAGAATGTGCTGTTTGCTTTAGAAACTTTCTTCACAGTGGTCCCCTTGACTGTGGGGGGGGGGGGTGTGTGATGTGGATGTCCAGTGTGATTACTTTATGATCTGATATTACCAGCGAGGGGTTTATCTCTGTTGTGTAACACTGGTACCCCATGTTGGTGATGATCAGGTCCAGTATGTTGTCACCTCTAGTGGGCGTGGTAACCAGCTGTTCCAGAGCATTTGAGTTTTTAAACTCTGGGAAGCATTGGGCAAAGGATGTTGTACACGAGTAATTCTCCCAGTCAGTATTTTGGTAGTTGTACTCTCCTCATATAATGGTGTTTAGTAGGACCTTCATATTTTCCACTGTTCTCAGGAATACTGGGTGAGGTTCCTGAGACACGGTAGGTGATTTGTAGCAGGCTACAATCTGATAAGCAGCTTTGCCCAATGTTAGTTGCACTTGCATGGTCTCCAAGGCCTCATGCTGTGCCACTAACCTGTAGGTGTGGGTATCCATAAGGTAAATGGATACACCACTTGCTTTTGTATTTCAGTCTGAGTTTTGGGGCCGAAGATCAGAGGGATTGTGAGTGTTTTACATGGAGTATGTCCAACAGATCTGTGTTTGACATAGCTTTGTATGTTAGGCAGAGATCACCTCTGTGTAGGTGATATGCGAGAGAGTACAGCTGGAGCATTTTGGAGCATTTTGAGACGGTCTGTGTATGGCATGTATTTCAGGCCACTAATGCTATTTGTGAGGTATTTCTGCAGCCTTTCCAGTTGTTTTTGATGTCTTGTGAGGTACATAGCAAAATGGGCGTTGTACTCTATTATGGCTCTAGTGAGTGATGAGTAGAGGGGAGCAATGTCCTCTTCTATCCTGCATGAGTCACCTTTTGTGATGAGGTGTGCCACATAGAAGGATTTCTGGACTACTTGCGGGGATGTGATTATCACAGGTGTGTCCAGTATCCACCTGTGACCCCAAGGTCTCTTATTACACTTTCAGTGTTAAGTATACTACCGCCTATATTGTAGTTAATGGCTACAGAGTTCTTACCAAAGGGGATGACAATGCACCTTTTGGCACTGAGCTTGAGGCCATGGCTTTGACACCAGGAATCTGTCTCAGTGAGGCCCTTTTGTAGGATGTCCACATCTTCAGTAGTTTTGATTATGGCTCCTAGTTTGCAGTCATCTGGAAACTTCATTAGCCACAGACCTTCCATGTTAAAATTTATTTCAGGGAAGTAGATTCCAGACAGGACAGGACCCAGGACTGAACCCTATGGTACTGCACTTATCTCTGGTCTAATGTCGTACTTGGAGTCTGCTACTTTCACAGTGTGTGTTCTGTCAGGTAGCCAGTTGGCATCCCATCATGTGACATAGTGATTTATACCTAGTTTAGTGAGTTTATCTATAATTCCAGAGTGGGGGATGGTGTTGGAAGCCGTGGCAAGATCTACATGGGCTGTGTGAACCACCTTACCCTTATCTACGGTTCTGGTGACTGCTTCAATGACATCTATCAGGTTTAGGAGACATGATATGCCTTTTACAAACCCAACATGGTTGTGGTCCAGTGTTTGGAGATTACCAATGTCATTTTTTATAAGTTATATGATGATAGATTCCATGGCCTTGCAGAGCAGGCTCATCAGGCTAATGGGCCACTAGATCCTGGGGTCCATGGGGGTGTTGGTCCAGAATGTGGATATGTAGGGTGATTAGCTTATGGTCAAATGGGACCAATAAGGAGCTGACGTCAGGTGTGGAACACTGGTCACGCAGGACAAACCAAACCCCGTAACCAACACAAATAACCACAAAGTGAGCTAAATGCTACTCATTGCCAGAAGTCTCAGCCTCCAGATGCACACACTCGAGGCACTTCTCGTTATGGAGAATATTGATATCTGTGCAGTATCGCTAACCTAGTTCAAGGCTCCAGACAGCACACCAGCACTACCAGGATACTACTCATTCCATACCTTCCAGCATCAGAACCTGAATCATAGCACATAGGGTGAGGATGTATCCATATTCATCAAGGATACCTACTCCTCTCTCTACATGCTCTCTACAGGATATGTACCCATAGAATGTTGCACAGCAATGTTCTTCACACTCCACAGGGGTGGGGCCACAAAAACCCCTTGGCATTCATGCTCTATGAGCCTGACAAGTGTGTTCTGCAAGGCAATGGAGCCAATCATAATGGAAGTCAACAATACAGAGAATGGAAACCTTCACACAGTTGTGCACACACAGTTTGGCTTGGCCAAAGGCAGACCACGCCTCCTGAACTGGGAGGATCTCTTTGACAGTTACACAGGCTACAGATGATTGAAATGAGATCCACAGAGACTACCTATGCCTCGCGAAGGCCTTTGACACCGTTCCCCAGTCAGGTATCATAGATAAACTCAACTACCTGCCCATGAATCCATACATCACAAGATGGATTGCAAACTGTCTCACAGATAGATCCCACACATTACAAGTTGCTGGCTACATGTCAGACTCTACACTGGTAATGACTGGTGACCCCCAGGGTTCAGTCCTGGGGTCCCTCCTGTTTGTTATGGACTTCTCAAATGTACATGCCAACACAGGAGATTTGTGGTTGACTACATTTCCTGGGAACTGTAAAGTGTTTGTCATAATAGATTACCTGGAAGACAGACAGATTCTCCAGAAGGGACTCTATGAGACAGATGTGTGGTGTCAGAATCATGGCCTCAAGCTCACTGTGGAGGAATGCATAGTGATCCTCTTTGTTGAAAACAAAATACCCACAAACTACCACATGGATGTTACCCCCTTGAAAATGACAAGGTGATGAGGGATCTGGGGACACAAGTAGATAGTCATCTTTCCTTTGACAACCATGCTGCCAAAGTGATTGGGAGATCCTATGTGGCCCACCTAATCAACAAAGGGTTTGCATCAGGACCCAAAGAGGTAGTGTTGGCACTCTACTCTTACATCATCAGACCCATCATTGAGTACAGTGCACCATTTTGGATGTACTCAACTTAGCATATCCAGCAGCTGTAGAGACCACATAGGTACCTCACTAAGAGGATTACTGACCTCAAACAGTTGTGCTATGCAACACAACTGGTAAAACTAAATCTGTTCTTCAAGATTGCATCGCTACTCAGAGGCACACTCTGCCTAACATACAGAGCCATGTCCAACACATAACTGTTGAACATGCTCCATCTACACATAATAACATTAAGTCGCCTTACACACTCCAGGGATATGAACCTCATCAGAACGATGAATACAACATGCTGGTGGGATAGAGTACCATCCCAGATACTTACCTTACTGTGGATCAGAGTCCCAATGTACATCACACATAACCCCTCACTGACACTCTTCAATTGGAACCTTGATGAGTGGATGGGAAACAGACAGTTCATGCCAGGCATCAAATCAGCAGCCCCACTAGAAAGGGGCTTAGGCTACTAACTATTAGAACTAGGCCTTGGGAGACTACCCAATGGTGTGGTGAAAGCTGCACAACTTGCGTAGTCTGATATATGCCTTCATGGAGATAGTCTACTACATACCTATGGGCCTATGTAACAGGTCCATGTCTACAGATAGTGGATGTGTACTTCATTGTACAGTCATGTTGTACAGCAGGCACATGGACCACATACACTGTAATGCTTACAGATACTGGTGGCTGTTATGTACAGTGGGAGAGATGTGCACCTCATGTCTTTCATGCCATTTGGATGTGTGCTGGGTGGGACAGTCCTGGATGGCTCTCCATCATGGTCACCCTCTTACACACATCTCTGCCCATCCATCTTTGGCTTATTATACTGTGTTACTCCTACATATATATATATATATATATATATATATATATATATATAGGTACATAGGTAGGTGATAGGCTATCTGCCTGAAGGCATATATTAGAATGGCCAGAGTGTGCAGCTATCACCACCCATGGAGTTAGTTCCCTAGGTCTCTGTGTAGTAGAGCTGATGAAGTGATCCATGGTGTGGCAGCTCAGTTTCACATACACTCATCAAGACTCCTCTGGAAGAGTGTCAGTGAGGGGCTCAGCTTAATGTCGGTTGGGAGCCTGTTCCAGAGCAAGGGATGTCTGTGAGTTAGTCATGTATCCCTCCAACATGTTCTATTTAATGTTGTGATGATGATATCCCTAGAGCATGTGGTACAATGAGCTTGGGTTTACTTCAGATAGCGCATGTACATCAGTTCTGCATTGGACATGGACCTGTCTGTTGGGCAGAGATCTCCTGAGTTGACGGTATGCAACAGAGTACAGATTGAGTTATATTCAGTTTGGTTGCATGGAGCAACTGTTTGAGGCCAGTAATCCTCTTGTTGAGGTACTTCAGTGGTCTTTCCAGCTGCTGAAGGTGCCTAGTCAGAATCATCGCAGGTGTGTTGTGGTACTGTCTGACAGGTCTGATGACTGATGTGTAGAGGGAACCTCCTTTGACTTACATGCAAAGTCCTTGTCTGTTTGTGGGAACACATAGCATGATTTTCTAACCACTTTGTGAATATGTTTCTGGAAGTAGAGATGACTATCTACGTGTCCATAGATCACTTATTATCACCTTCATATTTAGGATGTTGGCACCTATGTGGTATTTGTATGACTGTTGCTCGAGGGCATATTTTTATACCACATATGTCTGACTGAGACCCTTTTTAAGGATGTCTCTGTTGTCCCACACATCAATTATGACAACTTTTTTGCAGTCATCCACAAACTTTGCTAAACATAGTTTGACTGTATTTCTGAAAAGTATACACCAGACAGAAGGGGTCCCGGGACTGGGCCATGGGGAACAGCGGTTGTTACCAGCTTGAACAGGAGACCCCAATTCTTACCTTGTGGGATCTATCTGTGCCCCAGTTGGCAATCCATCAGATGACATACATACTTATGCACTGGTTGTTGATTTTGTGGATACGTGTGTCTGGGATGTTGGAAGTGGGCTTTCCAAGGTCTATGTGGGATGTGTGTAGCTCATTTCATTGATGTATGTCCTGGGTGACTGCCTTGAAGACAGTCTAGCAGGTTTGGGAACCATGATCTGCCCCTGATCAAAACGGAATTGGTAGGGTTGGGTGTTTGTATGCTCACAATAGCTCTTTTTATGAGTTCCATCATGATGGACTTCATGGCCTTGCAGATCAGGCTTAGTAGGCTTATAAGACAATAGTTCATATGGTCGGTTGTGCACCAACACTTGTGGTGTGTGCCAAATGTTGCTGTAACACATTCAACATTTTCATATCCTGTACAGAGGGTGAGTCTCAACAGACTGTTCAGGTGCAGGGTCTGTTTGTTTTGGAGTAAACATATGACACAGCTAGAGAAGCCATGTCATCCCATAGAGGCCATGTTTTTAGGTTTGGAAAGTGCTGTTTAACCATTGTATATGTGATTTCTGGGTTTTCACAGTCTCCAGGTATGATAATGGGCCCTTTTGTCAGTGTGTGGGGGGTAAATATGTATGAACCTGTCTGACAAGATGTTGGCAGTGTCAGTCATGTACTGACTCAGAACATATATGTGTTTACATTGATATTTATGACATTGCGAAAGTAAGCTTCATGGTTCTCTATGGACTCTTTGACAATATTTTTGCCAGAACATGGATTGGCTAATGTTAGGAGTGCTCATTGTTTATTGATGATAATGATCGGAGATTTATTGGTCTTCTTTGAATTTTCACTTTCTCTGAACAAGTTCAGTACTTGTAGTACATAGTTTGATTATGACAGAAGTCCAATATATTATATGGGTCTGTTTTCATATCACTGTGTGTGCAAGGCAGGATTGGTGAATAGTGACATGTTTCTGTGGTGAGAACTGCAACTGCCAGATATGTGTGGCCCACTGCTGTACTCTGACATGGCTTAAGTGTGTGTGCATGTCCAGTATGACCTTTCAGTATGTTGTTGACTGACATTTGCTTCATTTATTGAAGTGTGTGAGCATGCCCAGTATGACCTTTCAGTATGTTGCTGACTGAGATTTGCTAAATTTGTTGAGGTGTGTGAGCATGCCCAGTATGGACATATATACTATATGTGTGTGGGAAATCAATTTTTTTTACTTCAGGGCTCACCTTTGTGTTGTATAGTGACAGGAAGAACACTGTGCCTGCATGGCTTCCATGAGTTTCTTTGCATAGACTTATCAACATTTCTACATACAGGGTGGACAGCTATTATTTGTACATTTCTACCCAGGGGGCACACCTGATTGTTACTGTGGATGTACATTGGATGAGGGGTTGACCTGACACTTATACACATTTGCTAGGCCTGCACTGCTAAGTCAGGTACTCCATTTCAGTCTGTACTGCTGCCTATCGTACTGGCTTGAGGCATACTACTGTACTACAGAACTTAGCTTCCAATTTCACGTATATTAGTTTGTGACTTCATAGCCTACCCAACCCACATCACACTGCCTGGCCTG
This sequence comes from Protopterus annectens, assembly GCF_019279795.1. NCBI lineage: Eukaryota > Metazoa > Chordata > Ceratodontiformes > Protopteridae > Protopterus > Protopterus annectens. Next base: position 1,332,597,006 of record NC_056739.1, read on the forward strand.
CTGTTATCTGTCTGCATAGGCCTAGGGGGAAGTTCAGAGGGCATGATTCAGCATTTGTTTGTGTTTGCGTTAGTCTACAATTGCCCTGCTGTGTCTGTGCCAGTGAAATGCTGTCATGGCTGAGTGGTTCAGTACTGTGACTATAGTGCACAGTATCCTGAGTTCGAGCCCTGTCACTACTTTTTATTTTCCTGCTGGGCAGACCTGACTGGTTAAGGAACAGTAAAGCAGGTGTGAGCGTGTTTACCCAACTTTGCCTGACTTTGCCCAACATTTCCCAACATTGCCCAATGTTGCCCAACATTGCGCTAGTTTGCACGGCGTGCAGCTCCACGCAATTATGCTTAAATATGCTTCAATATGGTAATAGTGGTAAAATGTGCTTAACACTGCTTTATATTGCTTAATATAGGGCAATGATGCCTCAGGTGGTGCTGCAGGGCTGCCTATGTTGGATTCACATAATACAATCCCTGTACATGTTTGAAACAGGTAGTGTCAAGTTACGCATCCCTTTTATTGTATGTGCGAGTCATAGAGAGGTGTAATTTCTAGGATTCCTACCGAGTCAGTGTATGTGCTATGCATTGCCTCTTTGCCAAGGCCAGGGCATACTGGGCATGCCTCCTTCTGCCTACCGGGGCAGGCTCAGGTTGTTCCTCCTCCAAGTCACACTGTGCCTGTGCAGGCCTTGGCAATGGTGGGGGGGCTGTTTGGCCCTGCCCCATGCTGTTCCTGCTGCAGCTGTTTTCGCAGGATCATATTGTGTAGCATGGCACATACCATGACAATTTGGGTACATGTAGTTGGTGAGTACTGCAAGGCTCCACCAGATGTGTACAGGCACTGGAACCGTAACTTGAACATCCCAAACACACGCTCAATAATGTTTCTTGTTTGTGCATGTGCCTCATTATGGACTTCTTGTTCGGGTGTGTGTGCATTTCTGATGGGTGTCATCAGCCATGGCTTCAGTGCGTATCCAGCATCCCCCACTAGGTGACCGTCAGGGATGTTCCCATTGGCAAATCTCTGGTACAGCTGCATCAGATGCCAGATGTGGGAATCATGATAGCTTCCTGGGCAGCCAGCACACACATTCATTATTATGCCCTGGGCATCGCACATGACCTGGCAGTTAATGGAGTGGAAGCCCTTATGGTTGATGTAGACTCTACCCCGCTCACCAGGTGGTGCTTTGATGTGTATGTGTATGTGCATGCAGTCTATTGCACCCACCACCTCAGGGTATTCCGCTATTTGGTGGAAGAGACGCATATTGCCGGCCAATTCCTCACTGGAATTGGGGAAATATACATGCTCACCAACATGTGCTGACATGGCATCCAGGAACTGGTGCAGTACCCTGGATGCTGATGCCTGTGAAGCCCCCATCATATCACCAGTTGGTCTCTGGAAGGTACCTGTTGCTAGTATTCGTAGGCCAACACATACCTTGGTATCCACTGGGATGGGTTCCCCTCTGTTAGTTCTGTGTGTGAGGCATGGCCGGCACAGCTCAACAATTTGCTGCAGGAGGTCTCTGTCCATTCTATAGTGCTCTATCTCCAGCTCATGTAGCCCTGGTAGGTTACCCTGGGTCTGTACACTCTTCTCCATCTCCTCACTGTGGGTTGCTCAGCAGCATTCACAACATCACCACCCTCAGCACCTTGCACATGTTGGTTTATAATAGCAATGGCAGCCCCTAACATTTTGTCAGCCTTAAGCTTTTTGAGTTTTTCACTCTTTCTAAACTGCAGTGTTGCAGAGTTCTTGTGAAAAAACAGGTTAGACTGCTGTTTGCAGAGTTTAAATTGCTGGGCTGGGCTAGTCGACTGCCTGTGTAATTGGCTGATTGTGATATATTTCACCTGGCAGCTCTGCTAGTTCTCCTTGGTTAACTTCCTACTACTTCTTTGCCTTCCTTTTTCCCTTTCTGTTTCCACAAGGGGCAGCGGCGCGCAAACAAGGGTACACTCGCCTAAGAGCGCGCACATGAGCGCACACGATGTGCACCCATTTGCAATAAATTTCGGATATATCCACGGTGTACGCCTTTGGTTTCTTGGTTTCAGCTACTACCACTGTAAACACACATCTTTGCAATCCTGATCAACTCAGGGCAAACACATTCCACTGTGCTCCAATCACCTTACAGTCTTTCAGACATACCCCCTCATGATGTCACCTATCTTCTACTCGACTACTACCCTACTCCTACACTTACACTCTAGGGACATGGCTCACATGCCAGGGAAATTTGGGATTCACTATCCTTATCCTCATTTGCATAGGATTGGCTACTAATGCTTGGTTACATCTCTCACACTGAGCTTCCCCCCCTTAGCAACCACTACTCGGTGGCCATGTTGTTTGCAGCCTGCCATTCACCTGCATGGCAGAACAAGCTTTTTAGTGTAAAAGCACATTTGTGGCTATTTTTCCATTTTTTCTTTTTATTTAAAGCGCAGCATGTTTGCGCAGTGCTGAGCTACACTTAAATATTGGCAATCGTGGAAAAAAAAATAACATTGGATTTTAAGAATTTGCAACATTTGCAAATGCCAATGGCTTTATATTTGGCCATTGGCATGCTTCCTTAACTAGATGCATCCTTTATTTGGAGCTGTCATGGCTCCGTTTAGCTATTTGCACAACGGTACTCCGTTACTAATGGAGTACATTTCTGCAGATAACACTGCTCTTACACGGACAGGTTAGTGGTTCCTGGATAGCAAATTTACCTCATTTGCATAGCTTTCAGCAGCAAATGAGGTAATTTGCATACCATAACACTGTCCGTGCAAGAGTAGCTTTAGAAGCTCTCATGCACGCCCCTACCGGCTATTGCTGAATCGCTCGGCAGACATATTGCCTGTCTGCCATCTTACACTGTTCTTACACTCTGTGCAAGCCTTCGTAAATCCGGCCCAGAGTTTCATCCCTCTGCACTACCTTATTAATGAGTGTTAATCCTAGCCCTTAACTTAAAAAAAATTGCATAATTCTATCACTAATAAGAAAAATTAGTGGATAGTGATATGGAGCAGGCTTACTGTAATGATTGCAAAAGGCAAGTGCTTTTATTTTGCAATCTTTAGTAAGAATGACAGTGTACTTTTCGAGAGTGTGGTAGTTTATAATACCACTTTAGGTTATTTTAATTTGATTTAATGATCTTCAGATCTACAACATTATAATCATATGGGTCTTTATCAATTGATCAAGTTTTCAGAAACTCGAAATTCATATGGTCAAGACCAGATAATCGAGTTTTTGAAAACACAAAACTTTGAATGGAGATTGCGGCACATTGGGGATTGGGAAATTTACCCTTTTCCTCACTGTATAGTGTGATCTTGGAGTTGGTATATATAAATTGTGGGGGGAGGTGCAGGGGGGCTTGCCCCTCTGCAAAAATGAAAAAAAGATAGATTTTTGTGTTTTTTCTGTTTTTTTTTGTTTTTTTTTTATTATGTTTGAGTTTCTGGAAACTTGATCATATGATCTTGAAAGTATGAATTTCGAGTTTCTGAAAACTTGATCATCTGACATAGACCCACCTTCTTTAATATTAAAGTTATGGAACAGTTTTTCCAAAAATTAGGAAAGTATCCATCAAAAAATAGTAATCCATTAAAAGTCTTATGTAATATGGGATTTAACTCTTTTTGGGGGTTAGAAATCAGAATGCTATGGATTTTAGCTAGCCCCATCAATTTTTTTTCCTATCTTTATTAGGCAGTGAGTTAATTGAGTGATTTCCTTCTTTAATAAAAATATCTTCAGAATCTAAAATATACAGTTAGCAATCTGTTTAAAAACCTTACACAGTGATCATGTGACAAAGAAAACCTCCAATCATGTTTGTATCCTCAGGAATTCAACCAATACCGGTATACAATTAACTGTAGTGGAAGTTAGTATAGCTGATAGATTACATTACACAAAATGATTAAATATGACAGGCTTCTATACCCAGTAAACACTCACAATTAAAGTTTCTGTGCCAGCAAGAAACATTTGATGTTAATGGAGTCATTCAAACATATTTTTTTCCACTTATAATTTGATCTGGCAACATGATTCATGGCATTCAAGCTGTACGTTATAGTTTCCTGTAAAGTCATTAAGACTGATGACATCAAATACAAAAACATGAATTTCTTGAATGAAGAACAGACTGAAGAATGTTTTCCTAACCATGAAGTATAAAAACATGACTTTCTTGAATGAAGAACGAGGGTTTTGCAAGTGCATTACTCTAATCTAATTGCAAGGATATGTTTGTAAATTCTATGACCAAATTTCCTGATCATCTTCCCCACATAAAAACAAGGATGTGATTCACATGTAGCTAAGTACTTCACCCCTTGCGAGTTACAGTCATATCTGTCACTGGACCAGACTATCAGTATAAGTGCATTTAATGTGTATGCTAGAAGTGTTAGAAATAAAATGACATTGTTTGTACTTTCGGCATTTAAAAGTGTCTGGTGTCTTGCAACCACTATAGACTGTGGAAGGGCGTCTCTCCAGCAGGAATATAATGTTTATTTTTTTGTATGTCAAAAGTGGATGGCCTCCTAGTACCTTGACAACATCACTGTTCCCCAAAATGATTTTCCAATTATCATGCAATGTGTCTCAAATTAGAGACATGTCAACTGCAATAGGTAGCGGGAACCCCTTCTTGTAACCAGTCATGGATCATTGTGAAATGGTGTGTGTATGTATTTCAACAAGCAGTAGTTCAACTGTGGGCTTGTATGGGATTGGTTTTGCTATATTCGATCTAAGCAATGAAACTTCATTCATCTTGGATATTGATTAGCCAATCCAAATCATAACCTCTTGCCAGAAAAAAGGTTCTCAGGTTGATCGATTCGTGTTTAAAAATATTGTCATCACTGGTCAACCCGCTCAGTCTGATAAATTGCCCCTTCACAATTCCTTTTTTTCATGTTATTAGGCTAGAGACTCTTCCTGCCTAAATACTGGTTGATAAAGGTATTCTTTCTGTAAATGTTACTTCTGACAGCTTGATCTTTGCCAGTCAGGGTTAAGGTGATGTCAGAAAAATTAATCATGTTACCAAAACCACTCCTAGTGAACTTGAGGAAAGAAGTGCTGTCATTAATGAATGAGTATAAGTGTTCAAACTCATCCAAAGTGCCCTTCCACACAAAAAGCAAGTCATCTATGTACTGTCTATAAAAAAATAACATTGGAAAATAGTCAGTGGGTTTTAGATACTTTATGCTCCCACCACACCATGACAAGGTTTTCAAAGACAGGGGCTACTCTACCTCCCATGGCAACCCTTGTCTTTTGTTTAAAAAGTCTACCTGAAAAGGAGAAAACGTTTTTATCCAGAACAATTTCGAGTGAAGTGCAAATCGTATTTATAAGACTGTTGTTGAAGTTTGTGAATTTGACCAGATATTTACTGACAAATTCTATACGCTGTTCTATACAGGTGTACAATGACGCGAACACACACCCAACATCCAAACCTTGTAAGTCTCTCAAAAGTTCCAGCAAATGCCAAGAGTCTCTTAGGTAAAATTCAGAAGCTTGTACAATAGGATTTAGTAGATAGCTCAAAAAGATGGAAATGGGTTTTGTTTTATAGTAGTCTGCAGCTACGACTGGCCTGAATGGAGCAATGAATTTGTTCTTATGCACCTTTGGAATGCCAAATAATTTGGCCATTTTGGGGAATTCTACCTGTAGAAAGGTTGTTCATGTTGTGAAACATTGATCTCAACTGAGGGTGATTATATCCATGTTTCACCTCATAATCTTTAGTGTCTCATTAACATTTTTCTTATTTTTGCTTAATGATTTTACATTGTTTCAACTTTTGAAAAATTATTCAAGTAAATATCACAGTATGACTCAAACATTAAGTCACCTGTTATAGAGTCACTTAAAACTAAAATTTCACCCATTAGAGTATGCATAGATCTTTCATTAGGCTTAATCAAAATTTACATAAACTGAAGTCCATGCTGATCGCAAGCTCCAACAGTTTGTTGGCTAGACCCCGAATAGGAGACGAGTGAATGAATTGTGGTATCAAGGAGGTAGTTTACTTCGCTTGTGTGTCCTGAGTCATTTCATACTGAGAAAACTGAGAGGACCTTAACATCTAGGATATATATACCAATACAAATATAATACACTAAAAAGAAAGATGCCAAAAGTTCCCTTAGTAAGTACACTCAAGAATGTAATAGTTTACAAAAAAATTGCATTTGTGTTATCAGAAATAAGGACTGGCAAATGGGAGGCCAGACTAGAATATTGTGAAGTGGTCTGGCAGTTGAAATTAAATGCTGCAAACAAACCTGGTTTGAATGAGACCATCTGCCAACATCTTGAAGATCTATAGTGTATATGACCCGCATCCTCTGTTATAAGAATCTCTTCCAGAGGCAGAAGTTAAACTTAGCCAACACAAAAACTTATGCCTACTATTCTCCAACACTTTCATTACATATTTGTGTTTCTTGATCTAGCATGATTCTACCCTAGCCACATGACCCAGATGGCCACCGCTTAATAATAAGCTGAGAGCTCAGCATCTCTTTTGACTTAACCTTCCAGAATATATGGCCTCAGGTCTGATGACACAAAAAACTGAGAAATGCGACTAGCTCTGTTGTACAGGGTGATGAAGCCCTGACTGTAACCAAGAAATGTTTGGTTCATTTATTGAATCAGGTCTATGAGGTGTCAGCCTAGGTTGTGAGTGATCAGCATTTTGTTGACTTATTGATCCTGGAATCAAGGAAGAGGGTTCCTTGCTAGGACTATAGCCCTTGATGGAGAACAGGGCCTCAATTCCTGCTGTAAGTTTGAAGAAACCAACAACATATCCACAATGGTGACACTGCACATTCATCACAGGCCATAGAAACATTTGAACTGCCCATGAATGATGGCTCACCTCTACTTTACTACTCCTCCATCTGATAACATGGCAAAAGTCAACCAGTGGGGAATGAATGAGTTCATTGAGGAGGAAACAAACTTGATGGTCCACCATCCATTAACGTTTAGCCCAAGGTGCACTAGTACAAAGCACAACTATGAGCAGACATGTTGAAGGATGATGTTCATTACAGACATACCATGAGTAGCACAGAAGTCTAGCAACAACTTCTCACTCAAATTCAGATCAGGTATATCATTTCTCCCAAGCATGCCTCTCCATGTATCTCTTTCATTCTCTGTGTAAGACTACAGTGTAGATGGTACCTTGTTAAGTACTGCATCCACAGTCTACAAAAAAGCTGAATACTCTAAAGAGCTATAAGGAGGGTTGCATACCTCTCAGGTGTACCTCATTATGATGAACATTCCTCATTTTGACTCTTAAATAATCCATGTTCATCACTGTTCCATATTTAAAGGGTATGTCACACATTCAGTGTTAAGAATTGTTAACTGATATCCATAGTAGATAATATTAAATCAATTTATTCATCAAAGTTCCACTAGGACAGTTGCCTGTCAACAGAAAAGGAACAAGACACTGATTCATTACCTTTCACAAATCCATACTGCACAAATACTAACCAAGGTGCTAGAATGTTATAGTGGGGAATTGTGAGCCAGAAAGCCAGAAGTCCATAAAAAAAGTATATTTTGAATGTGTGTATACATATCCATATTTATATAGAGACATATATATCTATTAGAATATATATCTATTTATATATATATATATATATATATATATATATATATATATATATATATATATATATATATGGGTCCACCTGACAACGTCGACAGCTCAGAACACCGACACTGAGAACACCAACGCCAGAAGATCGACAACTGAGAAGACCGACGGATGAAAACTCCGACGCTGAGAACACCAACATGGGAAAAGGCTGTGTAAGTATGCGGTAGTGACGGACGTTAGGGTGCGAGTAAGGTAAGTGTGCGATATTGACGGTCTGTAGGGATAGGGGTGGGTTAAGTGAGTTAGGGTTAGGCGGGTTAGGTAAGTGTCGGTAGTGATAGTCTTTGGGTTAGGGGCGGGTTAAGTGAGTTAGGGTTAGGGCGTGGGTTAGGTAAGTGTGCGGTAGCGATAGTCTTTGGGTTAGGGGCGGGTTAAGTGAGTTAGGGTTAGGGCGTGGGTTAGGTAAGTGCGTGATAGTGACGGACCTTAGGGTTAGGGTTTGGGTTAAGGTTGTAGATAGTTGTGTATGTGAGGTTTAGCGTGGGTTTGTAAGGATTTTGGTGTGCTTGTGTTGTGTGTGTGCTTTTTGGACAGGGGATTTGTTTTGTTTGTTGATTGTCGTTATTATGGTGTGTTGGGCATGTGAGGTTTCGTGGTTGTGAACTGTCGGTTATGTGGTGTCAGTGATTTCGTTGTTGGGCATGTGAGGCTTCGTGTTTGTGAACTGTCGGTTATGTGGTGTCGGTGATTTCGTTGTCGGTGTTGTGATTTGTCGGTGTTGTCAGGTAGACCCATATATATATATATATATATATATATATATATATATAAATATGTGTATACTCATGAAGAAAAACCCAGCCCCTGTGTGATACCTTAACCCCCTGTAATGGTAGCCCTTGAGATATCATAACTAATATCCAAATGAAAAGGTAAAGAGTTCAGATATTTTGCAGGCATCATAATATTTAGATCATCAGCTTGGTTTAAAGACCCTGTGTTTCTGAAGTGTAGCCTATCCACTTATGCTGTTCTGACGAAGCCAAGAAAAAGACCAAATCATGCATGTCCACAGCTAGTGGGGTTCAGCTGTATTGGCCTGAATGTAAAGATAAAAACTTTAAAAAGTTGAAAAGTCTTACATATTCAGAAGCCATGTAGCTGAAACCCTTTGTATCCTTAAGGGATCATTTGCATATATTCCATGGGCCCCCATTATAGGAGGTTTAAGGTACCACACAGTGAAAACTCTAGCTTGGCTGGGATTTTCTTGCACTTTTTTACAGAATGCTTTGTCTTTGTGAACTTTGTAACCTTTGGTTTATATATTTATATTTATTATCTATCCATGTGTGTGTGTGTGTGTGTGTGTGTGTGTGTGTGTGTGTGTGTGTGTGTGTGTGTGTGTGTGTGTGTGTGTGTGTGAGTGTGTGTGTGTGTGTGTGTGTGTGTGTGTGTGTGTGTGTGTGTGTGTGTGTGTGTGTGTGTGTGTGTGTGTGTGTGTGTGCGTGCACGCATGTGCGTGTGTGCGTGTGTGTCTGTGTGTGTGTGTGTGTGTGTGTGTGTGTGTGTGTGTGTGTGTGTGTGTGTGTGTGTGTGTGTGTGCGCGTGCATGCGTGTGTGTGTGTGTGTATGTGTGTGTGTGTGTATACATATATACCCACATACTCACTTGCATCAAAAACAAACATTTCAAAGGCACATTTTACAAACAGGATAAGGAGTTTATACTGAATTAGACTAGGCAGAGATGAGTATTAATTATTTTATTAGTCTGGATCTCATTTGGCCTTTTGCAGAATGGTTCAGTAGAAGAGAATCAAACGACAAGAACAACATTCTTATGGATAAAGCATATATATAGCCTGGAATATTGTTTTCTGACTCTAATAGATTGGTAATAATGATGTTTCTATCAATCCTATGTTAGCACCCAGTGATAACAAGTGCACAACCTGCAAAAGATTATTTAGTACTCGGATGATTTAGGAGTGATGTAAGTGATGCAAGCCATTCCGGATTTGTTGACTAGTCATTTTACTTACAGTGACCACTTGCCTACGATTCAAATTCATTTTCTTACAAGCTGTTTCATATTCTGAAAATGTCATTATAGTATTGGTTATTTGTACAAAGGCAACTGCTTATTGAATTTAGTTCCTTACCATAGGTACTGTAACTATTTTCAGACAGTAGAAGATTGGGCGCCGGGCTGGCAACTCGACACTGTAAAACCTCCACTGCCAATCATGAGCAGACAGTGATCCGCTGTGGCGACCCCTAACCGGGAAAAAGCCGAAAGAAGAAGAAGATTTAAGCTAATGAAGGCTGTAAACAACATCACCTCAGTTATAATCAATTGCACTAATCTGTATTTTCAGGAAGATTAGTAAACTTAAATCACTAGAAGCAAACAGCAAAACGCATATATGGTTATTTATATAAGCATATCTGTGCATGTATACACACACATCTATATCTATATATATATATATATATATATATATATATATATATATATATATATATATAAACAAATATATACACACACACACACACACACACACACACACACACACACACACACACACACACTGCGGTGGTGGTGCTGCAGTAGCGTTGTCGCCTCACAGTGTGACATTGTCCTGTTCGATTCTCAGCTAGAGCATCTTCTGTGTGGAGACATGTGTGAATGGGCATACCTTCGTTGAAGGTTGTGCATCAGAGCTGGCAACTCAGCACATAAAAATCTACTGCCAATCATTAGTGGACCGGAGTTTTGCTGTGGCGACCCCTAACTGGGAAAAAGCCGAAAGACATAACACACACACACACACACACACACACACACACACACACACAGACTTTTATATTTATTGAGATATGCTATAAGGCAGTGTCAGTAGCACACCAGGTCGCATACATGCCTTTGTTACAAAAGGTTGTGGATTCTATTCTCACACCAGATGGATTGGTTGCTAATACTACAGTGCAGTATAAAGGGGTACTGCTCCTCTTCAAAGTGGATCAGCCTTTGGAGGAGATGTTAAACAGAGCTCCCATTTGCCTGAGTTGATGGAAGTTCAGGTAAAAGATCCTACAGTACCTGTCAAAAAGAATAGAGGTCCTTTGTTTATTTATAAAATATTTACACATTTACAAATATTTACATATTTACAGAGATATAAATATACAAATCTGTTATCACATATTTATAATTTCCTTTAGAATCATACTAAATTTTCATCCCTATCAGATCCCCACTCCATTTTCCATAATCACTGTCTGTGTTTACTTAACATTGTTGTGAATATCCATTTACCATTAAACATACATTTTTATTTATTCTTTCATTCTATATAACCCATATAAGTAAAAATAACTTTTTATATATTCTTTTAACATATTCTTTACTTCTATTCCTATAACTTTCATATTTAATCATATCCATGTTCATTTTTTCCACTTCTTTTATATATTTGAAAAAAATCTTCTTTAAATAGTTTTCCCTATAACTTTTTTACTCTTTTACATTTCAAAAAACATGTTCTATAGTTCCTTCTTTTTGACAATATAAACATACTCTATCATTTTCTTTTTTATATGGCATATTTCCTTTTACTGGCAATTTATCTATTACCAGTCTCCACCAAACATCTTGACATTCTACATTCTGATGACACAATTTGCTTCTTATTGTTTAGCTTTAATGTTTTCATCTGTTAGATTTTCCTATGGTTGTAAATAGTAATGTTTTATCATTACATTCTTATACAATACTTTCCTATTTTTCTGTATTGCCAATTGTTATTTTCCATAAAAATTCTTTTTCCTGATAACATTTTATTTCTTTATTTATACACTCTCTTTCTCTTTTATTCTTTTTTATCATACCTCAACATTTATCATGCTTATATTTATACGGTTTTACTACTAATCTTACATCTGTTTCATTTATCCACTTTAACACTTTGTACAAATTTAATGAAGCAGCATATACCACTTGGTTAACTAAACTTAAACTTCCTTTTTCTTTATTTACATACAAAACTTATGTTTTTTACTGGATTTAGTATGGAACTCTATGTAAATGAAACAAAATTATCTGCAGTAATTCCTTTTCAAATACTGTTGGCAGCATAAATACACTTGCTAAGTTTCTTATTTTCCCATCGGTACTGAATTTATCAAATAAGCCTTTTTTTCTGAATGAGAATTTATATGTTCTTGAGAAAAGACAGTTTTTTTATTTCTTATATTGTATTTTCCCCATTAAATTCTACCTACATCTTTATTCTGAAATTTTATACCTAATACAGAAATAAAATATATACCCCTAGGGCCGGATTTACGAAGGCTTGCACAGAGTCTAAGAGTAGAGTAAGACTCCATGCAGCCAACATGTCTGCCGAGCAATCCAGGAACAGCCGGCAGGGGCGTGCAAGAGAGCTCCTAACAATACTCTTGCACGGATAGGGTTAGTTTATGCAAATTACCTCATTTGCTGCTGAAAGCTATGCAAATGAGGTAAATTTGCGATCCGGGAAACACTAACCTGTCCGAGTAAGAGTAGTGTTACTTGTAGAAATGTACTCGGTTGGCAACTGAGTACCGTTCTGCAAATAGCAAAACGGAGCCATGACAGCTCCAAATAAAGGATGCATCCAGTTGAGGAAGCATGCCAATGGCCAAATATAAGGCCATTGGCATTTATATGTGTTGCAAAATAATAAAAAATCTTTTTTTTTTCACCCCTGATCTCCGATCTTTAAGCGTAGCTCAGTGACGCGCAAACATGCGGCGCTCTACAAATCCGAAAAAAAAAAATAAAAGCCAAAAATAGGCATTTTATTAAAAATATCCATCTGCCATGCAAGTGAATGGCAGGCTGAAGACAACATGGCTACTGAGTAGTGGTTGCTAAGAGGGGAAGCTCAGTGTGAGAGATGTAACCAAGCATTAGTAGGCAATCCTATGCAAATGAGTATAAGGATAGTGAATCCCAATTTTCCCTGCCATGTGAACCATGTCCCTAGAGTGTAAGAGTAGGATTAGGGGAGTAACAGAGTAGAAGATAGGTGACATCATGAGGGGGGGTATGTATCAAAGACTGTAAGCTTATTGGAGCAGAGTGGCACGTGTTTGCTGTGAGTTACTCAGGACTGGAAGAGGCGTGTCTACAGTTGTCTGAACTGAAACCCAGAAACCGAAGGCGTACGCTGTGGCTACAACCAAAGTTTCTTGCAAAGATGCTTACACTGTGTGCACGCGTGTGTGCACCTGTAAACCAGTGTAAGCCTGTGTGCGCATGTGTGCACCGGTGTAAGCCGGTGTAAGGCTGTGTAAGCCTGTGTGTGCGGATGTGCACCCGCCTAAGCCTGTGTAAGCCTGTGTGCACGCGTGTGCGCCTGTGTATGCTCATGTGCGCTCATGTGCGTGTGTTTGCACTTGTTTGTGCTGCCCCCTGTGGAAACAGAAATGAGAAAAGGAAGGAAAAGAAGTAGTAGGAAGTTAACCAAGGAGAACTAGCAGAGCTGCCAGGTGAAATCAATCAGAATCAGCCAATTACTCAGGCAGTACACTAGCCCAGTCCAGCCCAGCACTTAAAACTCTGCAAACAACATCCCCCCATGTTTTTCTCAGAAACACTGCAACACTGCAGTCTACAAAGAGAAGTGAAAACTTAAAAAGCTTAAACTGAGACATAAAAATGTTAGAGGCTGCCATTGCTATTATAAGGCAACATGTGCAAGATGCTGAGGGTGGTGCCATTGTGAATGCTGCTGAGCAACCCACAGTGAGGAGACAGAGGAGAGTGTACAGACCCAGGGTAACCTACCAGGGGCTACATGAGCTGGAGATAGTGGAGCGCTATAGAGTGGACAGAGACCTCCTGCAGCAAATTGTTGATCTGTGCAGGCCACACCTCATACACAGAACCAACAGAGGGGAACCCATCCCAGTGGAAACCAAGGTATGTGTTGGCCTAAGAATACTAGCAACAGGTACCTTCCAGAGACCAACTGGTGATATGATGGGGATTTCACAGGTATCAGCATCCAGGGTACTGCACCAGTTCCTGAATGCCATGGCAGCACATGTATGTATATTTCCCCAATTCCCATGAGGTATTGGCCAGCTATATGCTTCTCTTCCAGCAAATAGCGTAATACCCTGAGGTAGTGGGTGCAATTGACTGCACGCACATACACATCAAAGCACCAGCCGGTGAGCAGGGTAGGGCCTACATCAACCGCAAGGGCTTCCACTCCATCAACTGCCAGGTCATGTGTGATGCCCAGGGCATAATACTGAATGTGTGTGCTGGCTGCCCTGGAAGCTACCACGACTCCCATATCTGGCATCAGATGCAGCTGTACCAGACATTTGCCAATGGGGACATCCCTGACGGTCACCTAGTGGGGGATGCTGGATACGCACTGGAGCCGTGGCTGATGACACCCATCAGAAATGCACACACACCCGAACAATAACTCCATAATGAGGCACACACACAAACAAGAAACATTATTGAGCATGTGTTTGGGATGCTCAAGTCATGGTTCCGGTGCCTGGGCACATCTGGTGGAGCCTTGCAGTACTCACCAACTGCATGTACCCAAATTGTCATGGTATGTGCCATGTTACACAATATGATCCTCTGAAAACAGCTGCAGCAGGAACAGCATGGGGCAGGGCCAAACAGCCCCCCACCATTGCCAATGCCTGCACAGGCACAGCGTGACTCGGAGGAGGAACAACCTGAGCCTGCCCCGGTAGGCAGAAGGAGGCGTGTCCAGTATGCCCTAGCCTTGGCAAAGCGGCAACGCATAGCACATACACTGACTCAGTAGGAACCCTGGAAATGATACCTCTCTCTGACTCGCACACACAATAAAAGGGATGCCTAACTTGACACTACCTGTTTCAAACATGTATAGGGAGTGTATTATGTGCATCCGACATAGGCAGCCCTGCAGCACCACCTGAGGCATGATTTCCCTATTTTAAGCAATATGAAGCAGTGTTAAGCACATTTTACCACTATTTAGCATATTTAAGCATAATTTCACGTAGCTGTACACCGTGCTAACTAGCGCAATGTTGGGCAACGTTGGGCAATGTTGGGCAAAGTCGAGCAAAGCCTGGTAAACACACTCACACCTGCTTTACTGTTCCTTAACCAGTCAGGTCTGCCCAGCAGGAAAATAAAAAGCAGTGCTAGGGCTCGAACCCAGGATACTGTGCACTATAGTCACAGTACTGAACCACTAAGCCATGACAGCATTTCACTGGCACAGACACAGCAGGGCAATTGTAGACTAACGCAAACATAAACAAATGCTGTAACATGCCCTCTGAACTTCCCCCCAGGCCTATGCAGACAGATAAATGCAGGCCAGGCAGTGTGATGTGGGTTGGTAGGCTATGAAGTCACAAACTAAGATCCGTGAAAAGAAGCTAAGTTCTGTAGTACAGTAGTATGACTCAGGCCAGTACGATAGGGAACAGTACAGACTGAAACGGAGTACCTGACATAGCAGTGCAGGCCTAGCAAATGTGTATAAGTGTCAGGTGAACCCCACATCCTATGTACACCCACAGTAACAATCAGGTGTGCCCCCTGGGTAGAAATGTACAAATAATAGCTGTCCGTCTCCCTTGTATGTAGAAATGTTGATAAGTCTATGCAAAGCGACTCATGGAAGCCCTGCAGGCAGAGCGTGCTTCCTGTTGATGTACAACACAAAGGTGAACCCTGAAGTAAAAAACTACTTGATTTTTCACACACATATAGTATATATGCCCATACTGGGCATGCTCACACACTTCAACAAATATAGCAAATTTCAGTCAGCAACATACTGAAAGGTCATACTGGGCATGCTCACACACTTAGGCCATGTCTGAGTACAGCAGTGGGCCACACATATCTGGCAGTTGCAGTTCATACCCCAGAAACTTGTCACTATTCACCAATCCTGCCTTGCACACACAGTTATATGAAAACAGACCCACATAATATATTGGACTCCTGTCATAATCAAACTATGTACTACAAGCACTTAAGGTATTCAAAGAAAGTGGAAATTCAAAGAAGATCAATAAATCTCCAATTAGTATCATCAATAAACAATGAGCACTCCTAGCATTATCCAATCCACGTTCTTGAAAAAATATTATCAAAGAGTCCATAGAGAACCATGAAGCTTTCTTTCGCAATGTCATATATATCAATGTAAACACATATATGTTCCGAGTCGGTGCAAACTGTAAAGAAATACATGTACATGACTGACACTGCCGCCATCTTGTCAGACAGGTTCATGCATATATACCCCCCTCTCACTGATAAAAGGGCCCATTACCATACCTGGAGATTGTGAAAACCCAGAAATCACATATACAATGGTTAAACAGCACTTTCCAAACCTAAAAACATGGCCTCTATGGGATGACATGATTTCCCTAGCTGTGTCATATGTGAACTCCAAAACAAACAGACCCTGCACCTGAACAGTCTGTTGAGACTCACCCTCTGTACAGGATATGAAACTGTTGAATGCGTTACAGCAAAATTTGGCACACTCCACAAGGGTTGTTGCACAACAGACCATAGGAACTACTGTCTTATAAGCCTATTAAGCCTGATCTGCAAGACCATGGAGTACATCATGATGGAACTCATAAACAAAGCTATTGGGAGCCTACAGACACCCAACCCTACCAATTTCGGTTTGGTCAGGGGTGGATCATGGTTCCCAAACCTGCTAGACTGTTTTCAAGGCAGTCACCCAGGACATACATCAATGAAATGAGCTACACACATCCCACATAGACCTTGAAAAGCCCTTTTCCAACATCCCAGACACATGTTGTATCCACAAAATCAACAACCAGTGCATAAATATGTATGTCATCTGATGGATTGCCAACTGGGGCACAGATAGATCCCACAAGGTAACAATTGTGGTCTCCTGTTCAAGCTGGTAACAACTGCTGTCCCCCATGGCTCAGTCCCGGGACCCCTCCTGTCCAGTGTATACTTTTCAGAAATACAGTCAAACACACGAGGGCAATGTCTAGCAAAGTTTGTGGATGACTGCAAAAAGGTTGTCATAATCAATGTTTGGGACAACAGAGACATCCTTAAAAAGGGTCTCAGTCAGACATATGTGGTGTAAAATTCATGGCCTCGAGCTACAGTCATACAATTACCACATAGGTGCCAGCACCCTAAATATGTAGGTGATAATAAGGTATCTATGGATACATGTGGATAGTCATCTCCACTTCCAGAAACATATTTACAAAGTGGTTAGAAAATCATGCTATGTGTTCCCACAAACTGCTAAAGTCTTTGCATGTAGGTCAAAGGAGGTTCCCTCCACATATCAGTCATCAGACCCATCAGAGAGTACCACAACACACTTGCAATGAATCTGACTAGGCACCCTCAGCAGCTGGAAAGACCAGTGAAGTACCTCAACAAGAGGATTATTGGCCTCAAACAGGTGCCCCATGCAACAAGACTGAATTTAACTCAATCTGTACTCTGTTGCATACTGTCTACTCAGGAGATCTCTGCCCAGCAGACAGGTCCATGCCCAATGCAGAACTGATGTACATGCGCTATCTGAAGTAAACTCAAGCTCACTGTACCACAAGCTCTATGGATATCATCATCACAACATTAAATAGAACATGTTGGAGGGATACATTACTAACTCACAGACTTCTCTTGCTTTGGAACAGGCTCCCAACCGACATTAAGCTGAGACCCTCACTGACACACTTCCAGAGGAGCCTTGATGAGTGTATGTGAAACTGGACTGTCACACCATGGATCACTTCATCAGCTCTACTACTCAGAAGCCTAGGGAACTAACTCCATGGGTGGTGATAGCTGCACACTCTGGCCATACTAATATATGCCTTTAGGCAGATAGCCTATTACCTACCTATGTACCTCTATATATATGTAGGGGGAACACAGTATAATAAGCCAAAGATGGATGGCAGAGATGTGTGTAAGAGGGTGACCATGACAGGGAGCCATCCAGGACTGTCCCACCCAGCACACATCCCAATGGCACGAAAGACATGAGGTGCGCATCTCTCCCACTGTACATAACAGCCACCAGTATCTGTAAGCATTACAGTGTATGTGGTCCATGTGCCTGCTGTACAACATGACTGTACAATGAAGTACACATCTACTATCTGTAGACATGTACCCGTCACATAGGTTCATAGGTATGTAGGAGACTATCTCCACGAAGGCATATATTAGCCTACGTAAGTTGTGCAGCTTTTACCACACCATTGGGTAGTCTCCCAAGGCCTAGTTCTAATAGTTAGTACCCTAAGCCCCTTTCTAGTGGGGCTGCAGATGTGATGCCTGGCATGAATTGCCCATTTCCCATCCACTCATCAAGGTTCCAATTGAAGAGTGTCAGCGAGCGGTTCAGTCTGATGTACATTGGGACTCTGTTCCACAGTAAGGCAAGTGTCTGGGATGGTACTCTATCCCACCAGCATGTTGTATTCATCGTTCTGATGAGGTTCATATCCCTGTAATGTGTAGGGTGACTCAATGTTGTTATGTGTAGATGGAGCATGTTCAACAGTTATGTGTTGGACATGGCTCTGTATGTTAGGCAGAGTGTGCCTCTGAGTAGGCGGTATGCAACGAAGAACAGATTTAGTTTTACCAGTTGTGTTGCATAACATAACTGTTCAAGGTCAGTAATCCTCTTGGTGAGGTACATATGTGGTCTGTACAGCTGCTGGATATGCTACATCGAGTACATCCATAATGGTGCACTGTACTCAATGATGGGTCTGATGATGTAAGAGTAGAGTGCCAACACTACCTCTTTGGACCCTGATGCAAACCCTTTCTTGATTAGGTGGGCCACATAGGATCTCCCAATCACTTTGGCAACATGATTGTCAAAGGAAAGATGACTATGTACATGTGTCCCCAGATCCCTTATCACCTTGTCATTTTCAAGGGAGTAACACCCATGTGGTGGTTTGTGGGTATTTTGTTTTCAACAAAGAGGGTCACTATGCATTCCTCCACAGTGAGCTTAAGGCCATGATCCTGACACCACACATCTGTCTCATAGAGTCCCTTCTGGAGAATATGTCTGTCTTCCGGGGAATCTATTATGGCAAACACTTTACAGTTCCCAGCAAACTTAGTCAACCACAACTCTCCTGTGTTGGCATGTACATTTTAGAAGTCTATACCAAACAGGAGGGACCCCAGGACTGAACCCTGGGGACACCAGTCATTACCGGTGTAGAGTCTGACATGTAGCCAGCAACTCATAATGTGTGGGATCTATCTGTGAGCCAGTTTGCAATCCATTTTGTGATGTATGGATTCATGGCCAGGTTGGTGGGTTCATCTATGATACCTGACTGGGGAATGGTGTCAAAGGCCTTAGCGAGGTATAGGTAGGCTGTGTGGAGCTCATTTCAATCATCTGTAGCCTGGGTGACTGTCAAACAAATCCTCCCAGTTCAGGAGGCGTGGTCTGCATTTCACGAAGACAAACTGGGTGTGCTCAACCGTGTGAAGGTTACCAATCTCTGTATTGTTGACTTCCATTATGATTGTCTCCATTGCCTTGCAGAACACACTCGTCAGGCTCATAGAGCATGAATGCCAAGGGCTTTTGTGGCCCCACACCTGTGGAGTGTGTAGAACATTGCTGTGCAACATTCTATGGGCACATATCCTGTAGAGAGCATGTAGAGAGAGGTGTAGGTTATCCCTGATGAATATGGATACATCCTCACCCTATGTGCTATGATTCAGGTTCTGATGCTGGAAGGTATGGAATGAGTAGTATCCTGGTAGTGCTGGTGTGCTGTCTGGAGCCTTGAACTAGGTTACTGATACTGCACAGATATCAATATTCTCCATAATGAGAAGTGCCTCGAGTGTGTGCATCTTGAGGCTGAAACTTCTGGCAATGAGTAGCATTTAGCTCACTTTGTGGTTATTTGTGTTGGTTACGGGGTTTGGTTTGTCTTGTGTGACCGGTGTTACACACCTGACATCAGCACCTCATTGGTCCCATCTGACCATAAGCTAATCACCCTACATATCCACATTCTGGACCCACACCCCCATTAAGGAAACCATGTTAATAAATGTCTCCAAAGCCAACTTCATGCTTCTTAAGACAGAAGTGCTGAAATGCAGGATACCAATGCAGATGGACAATACAGTTACAACTACTGAATCCTTCACAATTGCACTTTATAAGCACTTACATGACTGCATACATCGTGCTATCCCAAACAGAATCAAGATGCTATCCTCCAAGAAAAGCAAGCCAATCTGGTGTTCCCCTGCCATAAACAAACTGCACAACAGAAGGAAAATACTGTTGCAAAAGAGGGTATAATCCCATGAGGGGAGGAGCTCAATGGTCAACATCAGTAAGAAGCTGTGATCCATGATGAAATCCTCCAAAGCTGGTTCTGAAAACAAAATTGTCACTGATCATGAAGACAACCACAAAGCATTCTATAGCTATGTCAAGAATCTCAATGGCAACACTCAGATCTGCTGTGAGTTACAGCACAATGGCACTGAATATACAGACCCAACTCATATTGCCAACATCCTGGCAGATAGGATCAATGCTAACTTTACCCCCCTCTCACCCATGAAAGAGCACATCTCTATGATGGAAGACTGCAAAGTTGCTGTCATCATGGCTGCACAGGTAAAACACACTCTCCAAAGCCAGGAACACTGCATCCATGGGACCAGATATCCCAGGCTGTGTTCTACACAAACTACAGAACGAACAGGCACCACACCTATGTACCATGTTAAGTCATAGCCTCATCTTAGGCTTTGTGCCTGCTGAATGGTGCACAGCGACGGTTATCCCACTACACAAGGGGGGAGCCACCATGGACCCCAGGAACTAGCGCCCCATTAGCCTGATGAGCCTGCTCTGCAAGGCCATGGAAAGTACCATCATATAACTTATAAAAAAAGACATTGGTAATCTATGAACTCTGGACCACAACCATGTTGGGTTTATAAAAGGCAGATCATGTCTCCTAAACCTGATAGACGTCATTGAATCAGTCACCAGAACCGTAGGCAAGGGTAAGGTGGTTCACACAGCCTATGTAGATCTCGCCAGAGCTTTCAACACCATCCCCCACTCTGGAATAACAGATAAACCCACTAAACTAGGCATAAATCGCTATGTCACAAGATGGGTTGCCAACTGGCTAACTGACAGAACACACACTGTGAAAGTAGCAGACACCAAGTACGACTTTGGACCAGAGACAAGTGAAATACCACAGGGTTCAGTCCTGGGTCCTGTCCTGTCTGGTATCTACTTCCCTGAAGTAAACTTTAACATGGAAGGTCTGTGGCTAATGAAGTTTCCAGGTGACTGCAAACTAGGAGCCATAATCAAAACTACTGAAGATGTGGACATCCTACAAAAGGGTCTCACTGAGACAGATGCCTGGTGTCAAAGCCATGGCCTCAAGCCCAATGCCAAAATGTGCATTGTTATCCCCTTTGGTAAAAACTCTATAGCCATGAACTACGACATAGGCGGTAGTATACTTAACACTGAAAGTGTAATAAGAGACCTTGGGTCACAGGTGGACAGTGGACATACCTGTAATAATCACATCCCCGCAGTAGTCAGGAAATCTTTCTACGTGGCACACCTCATCACAAAAGGTGTACCATGCAGAATAGATGAGGACATTGTTCCCCTCTACTCATCACTCACTAGATCCATAATAGAGTACAACGCCCCTTTTGCTATGTACCTCACAAGACATCTACAACAACTGGAAAGCCTGCAGAAATACCTCACAAATAGCATTAGTGGCCTGAAATACATGCCATATACAGACCGTCTCAAAATGCTCCAGCTGTACTCTCTCGCATATTGCCTACTCAGAGGTGATCTCTACCTAACATACAAAGCTATGTCAAACACAGATATGTTGGACATGCTCCACGTAAAACACTCACAATCCCTCTGATCTCCGGCCCCAAAACCCAGAGTGAAATACAAAAGGAAGTGGTGTATCCATTTACCTTATGGATACCCACACCTTCAGGTTAGTGGCACAGCATGAGGCCTTGGAGACCATGCAAGTGCAACTAACATTGGGAAAAGCTGCTTATCAGATTGTAGCCTGCTACAGATCACCTACCTTGTCTCAGGAACGTCACTCAGCATTCCTGAGAACAGTGGAAAATATAAAGGTCCTACCAAACACCATTATACGAGGAGATTACAACTACCAAAACACTGACTGTGAGAATCACTCATGTACAACGTCCTCTGCCTAATGCTTCCTAGAGTTTAAAAACTCAAATGCTCTGGAACAGTTGGCCACCACACCCACTAGAGGTGACAACATACTGGACCTGATCATCACCAACATGGGGTACCAGTGTTCCACAACAGGGATAAACCCCTCGCTGGTAATATCAGATCATAAAGTAATTACACTGGACATCCACATCATGCCCCCCCCCCCCCACAGTCAAGGAAACCACTGTGAAGAAAGTTTCTAAAGCAAACAGCACTCTTCTCAAGACCAAAGTGGAAAGTTCAAAAGCACCCTTGCTATAGGATAATACTATACAATCTGCAGATTCATTTACAAGTGCATTCTATGCGCATCTACAGGGATGCATGGATCGAAACATGCCAAATGAAACCAAGATGCACTCCTCCAAAAATAGGAAACCAATCTGGTGGCCAGCGCACATAAATAAGCTAGACAACAGAAGGAGGGAACAAACACATGATAGAGCAAACTACACAAAAGGAAAGGCATCACTGATCATCATTAGGAAGAAACAATGATCCCTCATAAAATAATACAAGGCCAGTTTCTAAAGACAAATGTCCAAGGTATGTAAGAATAACAACCACAAAGCCTTCGTTAGCTATACCAAACATTTATGTGGCAACTCTCAAATATGCTGTCAGCTACTGCAAAATGGAAAAAGATACACTGAACCAACTTACATTGCCCACATCCTGGGGGACAAGTTCAGTGAAAACTCCCCCCATCACCCCCAAAAGGGCCTGTGTCCATCCCAGAAGAATGCAGAGCACCAGACTTCATGGACATGCAGGTCAAAACAGCCCTCTCCAAAGCTAAGAACAAAGCATCAATGGGACTGGATGGTGTCCCAGGCTGCAACTTCCACCAGCCCCAAAAGGAACTACACCCTCACCTACATTTACTGTCCAGACTCAACCTTACCACAGGCTATGTACCCAGAGAATGGCATACAGCAACAGTCATCCAGCTCAACAAAGGGGGTGCCACAACAGAACCAGGAAACCATTGCCCTATAGGCCTACTCAGCCTGGTCTGCAAAGCTATGGAGCAAATAATCATGGAACCCACAAACAGAGACATTGAGGACCTCCAGACACTGGACTCTACCCAACTTGGCATTGTTAAAGGTAGATCCTGGCTCCTAAACCTAGTTGACTTATTTGAAACAGTTACCAAGGACATAGATGGAGGTGAATGTAGTCCATACAGCCCACCAGGACGTCACTAAGGCCTTTCGACACCATTCCCCACTCTGGCATCATGGACAAGCTTATCAGCTTGAACGTTAACAGCTATGTCACAGGATGGTTGTCCAACTGGCTCACAGATCAAACACACATGTTCAGAGTTGCGGGTGCCATGTCCAACTCTAAACCAGTCACAAATGGCATCCCACAGGTATTGGTCCTGGGACCCCACCTGTTCAGTAGATACTGCTCAGAGGTACAGGCAAGCATGGGAGGAGTATGGCTGAACAAGTTTGCAGATGACTGATAACTGTGGTCCATAATCAACTCCACAGCTGACACAGACATCCTACAGAAGGGTTTTACAGAGACAGATACCTGTTGTCAAAACAATGCCATCAAGCAGAATGCCAAAGAATGCATAGTCATCCCCTTTGGATAAAACAAAGTGCACACAAATTACCACATAGGTGGGAATCCAGTATGTACGGAGAAAGGAATTATGGCCCTGGGGACCCAGGTAGACAGTAAACTCTCCTTTGATGATCACATTGCCAAAGTGTCTACAAATGTCTTCTATGTAGGCCACCTAATGTCACCTAATGTAACCCACTTTGTCTATTCTGATGATGTCACCATCCTACAAATATACCTGTGGAAAAGAGAGCTCCCAGTAATGTGTATAGTGCGTCGTGTAAATGCGTACTGCTCTAGTGTCGTTAAGTAGTTAGGTAAGGGTTTGAATCCTGCCCTTGACAACTGTATGAGAGTGTGTGTATCTCCTTATAGAGGAGCAACCTTTTCGGAGACAACTACAACACCTTAAAAGTGGTATACTCATCTTTGTCAAGTCTGATGATGTCACCATCCTACAAATATACCTGTGGAAAGAAGAACCCCCAGTAATGTGTGTAGCGCGTTGTGTAATTGCATACTGCTCTAATATCGTTAGGTGGGGGTTGGAATCCTGCACTTGGCAACTGTGTGTGTGTGTGTGTGTGTGTGTATCTCCTAGTGGAGTAGCAACCTTTCTGGAGACAACTACAACACCTGAAAAGTGGTATATTCATCTTTCTCAAGTCTGATGATGTCATCATCCTACAAATATACCTGTGGAAAGTAGAATTCATAGTAATGTGTATAGTGCATCGTGTGAATGCATACTCCTGTACTAACATAAAGCAGCTAGGTAGGGGTTTGAATCCTGCACTTGACAAGTGTGTGTCTGTTTCTGTGTGATCTCCTTGGAGAGGAGCAACCTTTTTGGAGAGTGCTCAAACACCTTAAAAGTGGTATGCTAATCTTTGTCAGGTCTGATGATGTCACCACCCTACAAATATATCTGTGGAAAAGAGAACTCTCAGTAATGTGTATAGTGTGTTGTGTTAATACATATTCCTCTCGTATCATGAAGTAGTTAGGTAGTGGTTTGAATCCTGTACTTGGTGAGTGTGTGTGTGTTTTCTCAATGTGTGTGTCACTGTTGGGTTGTGGGTTTTGCTTTTACTACTGTATGACATATCAGTATGACACCAGTATGTGCATTGCACATGTGAGTTAGCTGTTTGGCAAATACATATACATACATGTGACCTCAATTATTGCATGTGTGGGAACCCTGTTTTCTCCAAGAACACATCTGACATCTTTTCAAGAGTGTGCTGCTGCTTTCCAGACCTTAGGTCAAATCTGTATGCTTGTGACAAGGCCAGCCACTGCAGTGATCCCTGGCCTAGGTCAACTGTGTCACACACACTCATTACGGTTTCTATAGAATTGTGTGAGTGATGGTTTATGGCCGAGGTATATGTCAGACCTGTTCAAACACAGCAGGGTCTATCAATGATGGCTATTCATTATAGGTGTACAACAACCTTTGTGGATATGCATGCAGACCTCTTATTGCTGATGTGATCCTCCGAGGGATGCAAACATACCTTTGGAAATGTGATTATCAAAGGACAGATGACGTACCACTTGGTTGCATGTACACATCGGTACCTGTTCTTCATGGTGGTGGCTACTACCTATGTGGTACTGTGGGGATACTATGTTCCGTAAAGGTGGATGACTATGCTTTCATTGGCTTATAGCTTTACAGCATGGGTTTGACAACAGGGATCTGTCTGTGTGATACCCTTGTGGAGGATGTGTGTGTCATCTGGAGAATGCATAATAGGCCACAGTATGCATTACCACACGTGGATGGACATATCCCTACTGTGATTGCTTGTACCTAAGAGAGCTATATGCCAAACAGGAGTGGTCTCAGTAATGGGTGCAGGTGAATACCACTGGTTACTGGCATAGTATAGTAGCTGAAGTGTCCAAATGTTACTGTGTGTCCTACATCTGTGTGTCAGTTGTCAAGACATCATCTAACAAGTGGTTATGGTCAGGCTGCTGAAGTTGTGTATATTACCAGAATGCAAATCAATGACAGACAGTAACAGTATCACCCACAGCACAGTGTCAAACCATGTCATACACACATGTGTAGTCAAGTTCCGAAATGTGTGTAGTACAATGCATACTAGCCACCAATCAAGACTATGGAGTGTTACTGTGTAATACAGGGCATGTCACCCTGCCCATGTGTCCACTATGCACGTACATGCAGACAGTGCACCTCCACCATGTTCACAAATGTACACCTGCAAATCTATGCCACACACATCCCACACATACTGTCCACTCTCTAACACATGCTGCCAATACTACACACATCAGCCAAGTGGCACGTGGACGGACAATACACTACTGGAACTAACCCTGGTGTAAACATTACTACCTTGATAATCATAGCTTACAGGCATCATGCCTGCTCGGCTACACCTTCAAGCATATCATTACACTCTACTGCTGACAACATGCTAACGTTGCTATACTGCTATAAAGTCACACTGTGCATCAGCACCATGGTAGCCTGTTCCTGCATTGATGTAACAGATGACAGGAGGTGGCACAGGATTCATCATATGCACAGGGTGTGTTGTTGGTTTGCCAGATGCCTACAGTGAGCAATAAAATCGACATGTATGAGTGTATGTGTGTGTGTGTGTGAGGGCCAAGAGTACTGCTATGGGCCAATGTTGATGTAATGTGTGCATGTATGTAGTAGCCCTAGGTGTCTTGTTTATGTGTGTGTATGTCTGCATGCACACAGTTCCACCATGTGGCTGCCATATACTGGTATTTGTGAGACAGCCACAGACTGTACCTGCCAGGCTTTACAGATCACCGTCTCTGGCCATGGATATGGTACCTGTGCCTGGCAGGGGTGCTACTGACACTATCAGGTACTAAGCCTGAATGGGTACTATCCCCAGAGGTAGATGGATGTACACTGGACCCAGGTCCCTGCTGGGACTGTCCAGAACCATGTGCACATGGTCTTCTAGGATGGTCTATGGACAGCCCACCCCCAACATTGCCAGGGCTGGTACTGTCACTACGGGAGCGGCTGTAACTTGAGGGACATCCACGGCGACTGCCATCTGCTGATGCTGCTGGCATACGTCCATGTCGACATCTCACCTGTCCCGCACTCTCCTGACACATAGACATGACATTGCAGAGGACATCTAATGTCTCACCCCAATGTCTATCCATGACCTCAGTTTAATTACAGATGGCACCTGCTAGGTCATGGACACTGTCATTTAAAGTGGTGTTATGTGCCCTCTGTGCCCTTAGTCCATGTCTGGTGTACCGTTCCATACATGCCTGTGCCTCCATGACAGCCTGGAACATGCGTGAGGTTGTAAGACCTGTGGCACATCTGCAAGTGGCATGATGAGCAGCAGTGCTCCGACGAGAACCCCTGCACATCTGCCTATGTAGTACCCTTACAGACATCTGGGTATGGCTGCTGTGTTGGGATGCATGTGCCATAGATACCATACTGTCCTGGCCAATGCCGGCTGTACGCTGTCCCTCAGCTAAGGGCATTGGTGATGGATGCATTGGCAGTATGACTGTGTGCCTGGATGGGGTGGACACTTGTGTACTGTCAATTGTTGGCCCAATGACAGACCCTGGAAAACATACCTGTGCCTCAAAACACCTATCATCATTATCACTATCATGCACAGTGACATCAGTTTCCCTGCTGTAGTGAACCAGCCCATAATCAGCACCTGTGAGAGGGAGACAGGAAACACACTTTACGACCTGTACATGATGTCTGCACACATGCACACATGCACACATGAACACATGCACACATGCACACATGCATACATGAACACATGCACACAAATACACTCTTCACTACAACAGACACACACACACACACACACACACACACACACACACACACACACGCACACACACACACACACACCACCAGCAATCCAGAACATACTCAATAGCATGTGATGGTGGGGTACAGTATCACAAGCCAAACATTTATATCACACGTGACAGCATGCAGGATGTGTGTTGCTCAACAGCATGCAGTGTGAGTGTAGACAGCCCTTGCTAATAACAGTATACATGGCTTTGATGCATGTGTGTTTTGTTCAGTAATTGGCCTCACCCTGGAATGCAATGTGTACATGGAAACAACATTGCTGTGCAAGTATTAAAAGCTCTGCAATGTCCTGTGCACCATCACTCACAGGCATACATACGTACCATGGCTACATTCACCATTTCACAGCCATTTGTTACATGGGTTTGTAAGGTGCTTAACATGAATGTGTTGTGTGTTGGAGAGTTTCGCACTGCCCCATGATAGGCCTCTACCCCTCAGGTATATTATGTGTGCTGTGTGGATGACATTTGGGATACTGGAGTGTGACCTTACAGCGTGTGTCTGAGTACACCATGTGTAGCATATTAACATGCACTGCATATGAAGGAGTTGTGTATGTCATGTGCATGTGTATCAGCTGCCTATCCAATGTCCACTATAGTGTAGCCACAATTGTTTGGGATGCTCAGTGTATTACATGTGTTTGAGGCAGCCACTCACGTTACTGAGATGTGCATAGTCTCACAGCAAACATGCACAGCATGCATTATGCATAGGTGTGTTACACGTGTACATAGCCTATACCTCACCTATGACATGCACATTTTGTTAGCAATATTGAATGTAGAACACACTCACCAGCATGGGTCTGCTGCCTTGCTGTCACACCAGAGAGACCTACAAGGATATGAAACAGTTTGTCAGTGGCAACAACTGTGGCATTGCTACTGTGGGTTTGCAATCTTACAGTAGCACAATGGTTCACAGTCACAGGCCTACACATCATGTTCCAGATTATCAGTCTTGAACAACACCAGGCTCCACATCTTCTAACTACACAGTAGACATCTCACATAGGCATGATCTAACAATAGAGGTAACAGTAGTCTACAGATATGGCATCTTACCTGCACGCTGCATGTGAACTTGCTGGGGGGGCTCCGGCCTCCATGATGATGCATGTGTGCTGTTGTTGTTGTAGGCCGGGAGCCCCCAGGCTCTGGAGCAGCTCCTCTACTCTGGTGAGGTGGGGATGGGAGGCAACCCCACCACCTGTGGTAAGCTATTGCCTACGGACATCAGACGCATGCTGCTGGACATGTCTAAGTAAATGACTGCAGTGATGTCGTACCTGCTCATAAGTCCGGTTATGCATGCCTATTTCATTTATCCTACAGACAACATCTTGCCACAGCACAGTCCGCTCATGCTGGTCCTGGCTGATTCTTGAAAATAGCAGGGTGTACTGCTGGGTGAGACAGTTGGTTAGAATCTCATCCTCTGCATGGCTATAGGCTGGATTGCGATGGTGGGACATGACCCTGGAAGACAATAAAACAATATGTGTGAGAAAGTCATGTGGCACACTTATTCTACAATACAGATATCACTGAACTGCCATCAATAACAAACTGTTGTCTGTCAGAGGATACACACATTCAATACCACATATCAGTGCCCAACCCACAACTGCCTGACAGTGCCTGACATGCTCTATACATTAAAACATTTTCTGCACAGCAACTAAGAGAAACCACTATGTAAGACTATGCAACAGTACATGGCACACTGTATGTGACACAATGCACCACCTAGCCACAGGAGGTATATATCAAGCTAATGCATAACGAAATATGCAATCCATTGCAATGATTGTAAAGTCCAGTTACAGTATTACCAGTATACCACACTAGTTGTGGATGGAAAACCCCTGCCTACAATATGTGCACATTCGTGACTATAGGTGGCATACTGCTGTACTAGACTGTACATGTTGCTAGATACGCACTTATATCCTGTAACACACATATGACCGAGGGCATGTTACAGGCATACCCACACACACATCAGACATACATACAGGACACAGAGGTATGGCAACCCAGATGAGCTTTACGTGTGTACCATAGAGTACTGTGTGTCAGTATTTACAAACCCTTATGCCTGAGGTATGTAATCTATGAGGACTACAGGGAACACACAAAACAGTGTTTCCAAGCAATGTGGACATACACCATACTGTGCTGTTTAGGCCTACAGCATCAAGTAGTACTACAGTTCATACAGAGGTATGATTCACCAGCAGTAACAATCAATGAGCATACATGTACTGCTTTATCCTCCAATGGCACACCCCAGTTAACACAAAGGGACTATGTCAGACCGTATGCCATACTGCTTTTTCTGGCTAGCAATAGCATACACATCTTTTGCTGGGATCAGAGCTAGGACACATAATACCATGACAGAAACAGTTTTCCACTAAGCTATCCCACATATACACAACTGTGACACATTCACCAACACATTCACCATCACACTCAGTGAACCTCACATAGCAATTATTGCAACAAGTACATGTGGGTGTGTATTGGTTCATAGGTAGGTAATAGGCTATTGGCCCTAGGGCCTATAGAAGCCTAGCCAGATGGTACCCTGGCCTTTGACACCCAAGTAATTTCCGTTCATATGTCCCTGTCAAGCAGAGCCACAAAGGTGATTCCCGAGGTGTATTTCCTATCTCCCATCCAATCATCAAGACTATTCATGACGAGTGCTACTGAGGGGTTTTGTTTGCTATTGATAGGTAGTTTGTTCCAGAGTATGAGATGTCTCTGAGATAGGTATCTATCCCTCCAGCATGTTCTGTTTATTGAGGTGACAAGGTTTAGGTCCCTAGAGTGTGTAGCTCATAGGGATTGTGATCTGTTTATGTGGAGCATGTCCAACAGCTCTGGGTTTGATATAGCTTTGTATGTTAGGCAGAGGTCACCTCTGGGTTGCCGGTATGTGACACAGTCTAGCTGTGGTTTTGTGAGACGGTCTGCATAGGGCATCTGTTTGAGGGCAGTGTTACTCTTTGTGAGGTATGTCTGTGGCCTTTCCAGTTGCTGTAGATGTCTTGTGAGGTACATACCATAAGGGCTAGTGTACTCTATAATGGGGGTTGTGAGCGATGAGTAGAGGGGAACACTGTCCTCTTTTTCCCTAGATGACACAGCTTTTGTGATGAGGTGTGCCATGTAGACAGATTACATGACAAGTGTGGCACTGTGATTATCAAGGGGGAGACTACTGTCCACCTGTGCCCCATGATCTCTTATCACACTTTTGGTATTAAGTTGACTACCACCTATGAGGTAGTTCATGGGTACAGAGTATTTAGCAAAAGGGATGCCAATGAATTTCAGACATTGAGCTTGAGGCCATGGCTTTGTCACCAGGCATGTCGCAGTAAATATTACTCAGTCTCTCCCTCTCTCTCTATATATATATGTATATATATATATATATATATATATATATATATATATATATATATATACACACTCACACACACACACACACACACACACACACACACACACACACACACATATACATACAAACATCCACTGGTGTACATATAGATATACATATAGACACATATACAGTCCACCTTTCATGGTGGGAATATCAATTATGCGAAGTATGTGAGGTATACAGTTATGTAATGATATTGCACAGTCTTGTGCAAAATGCATTGAAGGTGTTCTCAGCCCATGTGGCTTTAGCAGGCCTCACTGGCTGCAATACTGCAAACCTAACAAATCACACCCACAGCGTTTAACCACCACATGTCATATAAAAGCAATGTATGCTGGCTTGTTTGCCACACACTACTACCTACATACAAATATGCACATAACAACTTTCACCAACATGTATATGACCTCCCTTCAGAAACAGTTGCAGTATGTCCCTTGCTCTATGCACATGTACAGATGCTAATATATCTGACACTGATATATCTCTCTGTATGTGTGCGCCATGCACACACAAGGTCCACACTGTTGTAAGTCCCTGGACCTCACGGCTGACCTGTTGGGCCTTGCTGCAACATGAACAGGTGTCACGTGTGAGCACACAGTAATATTAGAGGGTGTATACATAGCTGCAAATGCTAGATTAGCATACTAGCCTGGTACAGCAGTTTCCAATGCTAAGCTACACGTTTATATGACTATCATGCATGTTTTACTCTGTCACATCCATTGTTATATAGCTGTATGCGCTACTCCCCCAAACAGCCATTGTCCACACTACTGTACAGAACACAGATAACATGGTTCAGATGTTTGACATTTAATGCAGAGCTACATATATCACAGTTATGTCCCACTGCACACAGCTACACACTGATTTGTCCATGGCAATAGTTATGCAGGGCATCTGTACATAGATACGTACTGCTGCCACATATTGATGTTTCAACATATGTAGAGTGGTCTTCAAATACATCTACTACATGCCAGTAAATACATATCTGTTACAAATCTTTCCTTTGTCAGAGTTCATAATTTTCAGTTAGCAGTATCTTTGGCTTAATGTAATTATTTATTTATTTATTTTTTTATTGGTTTATTATTATTATTATTATTATTATTATTATTATTATTATTATTATTATTATTATTATTATTATTTTCCCACTTCTGTGGGTGGGGGTGTGAGTCTCTCTCACTCTCTCTCTGTCTCTGTCTCTGTCCCTGTCTCTGTGTCTGTGTCTCTCTCTCTCTCTCTCTCTCTCACCATCTGCAATGGGGTGATTGCATGTGTGGCCAGCAGGTACAGCCTGCTTTTATAGGTATCTGCACATGTATATGTGATGGCCTCTGCACCAATTGGTGGCCACCATTTGGTAATTGCATGCTGCCTGCTGTGTGGTAATTGCAGTACTCACTGTCATAGCAACCCAATGCTATAAATTGCTATGCCAGGTAGGCGTAGCCCTTTCAGCTTTCCAGTGTGGGGCCTATGCTTGTTTGCTGTGGACACTGTTGTGTAAGTCAAAAGGTTGGTATAGTTCTTATATCTGAAGCTAGAGGTGTAGCCACTGATATTATTGTTGTACTCAGACCTGAATGTTGCCACATCCAGTACACAGTTGTCAGTGTAGAATTGTACTCACCCCTACATATGCTAACACAAGATACATGTGAGTATGTAGTTTCTTTTCTACTTCTACAATTTCCTGCCATACAAAAGTAGTTATTGAGATGTATTCATTTGGCACATGAACTGTTTGTGAACTGCTATACTGTGAATATTTATTCACTCACTTTTGAACAGTTTGTGCTTTTTTAGTGTTGACATTAGCACAGGCTGCTCAGGAAAACTGTACAAATGTCTGTACTGAGTATGCCTACCTACATCATTGGTAGACCCTGAACACACAGGTTTATTGTACATTTGGGTAGGGGTGCAGTAGGACAGAGAGCATTATGTATTAATGTGTGAACTTTATCTTGCTGGACTTAAAGGGTTGCTGTGTACCTGTTAGTTACCAAGACAAGTAGTCTGGCTGTGTAGCTCCTAACTGTGGACCTATCCAGATGGTAGTCATAGGTTAGCCTGTTAATCTTTGTGCACCACACCGGTCTTTTCAGCACTGGAACAATGGCATTGTCACAGTTGGTTGCTACTGGTACATGGCTACATCCCTTGGTGTTTCAGTGTTGTACTCCTACATAAGGGTAAGCTTCTGGAACTCCTTCCAAAGCTATTTGCACAGTGTGTAACAGCAGAATAGCTGATATGCCTGTGTGTTTCTGCCACTGCCAGGCCTCTCACTCAGGTACATATTTGAACAGACTCAGGGTAAAGTAGGTCGAAGTGAGGTACACCTTTACAATATTAGAAACATTAAGTTGAGACTTTGAGATAACCAGAGCATATGGATTAATACACATTTCCTGGAGTACAAGTGGTGTCTAACTCTTACTTTTTGTCATTATTTATTATGTGTAATTCACCACCTTTCTGCCTAACTTCAGTAGCTTTCAGTGGGATTCAGAGGGACACAGCTAAAACCTGTCTCAGAATCAGGGACATGCCTGAAAACTAGTCACATTTGGGAAGTATGGCCTCTGCCCTAATCAAATATGCTAGTGTCTGTCCTGCTATAATACTGTGTGGGGGTTGTAAAGTGCTGCTGTAACATTATTTCCTGCTAGAATGGCTGGTTCTCTTTTCACGTCACGTAAATTCCACAAGAACTGCTGGTAAAGATCCACAGAACAGGATTTGTGTTATGGCATTCCTATTTGTCCTTTACATTCACTTATTCTGATGCATGATATATTGATTTCTGCACCAATTTGTTGTATGTTTACCATGGCACAGTGGTACTTCATGCAGTCTTGCATGTACAGGGTCCGGGGTACGAGACTGACAGAGGTATTTTATTTTGCTGCTGAGCAGAACAAGGGCCCTGACATACAGAGTGACTAAGGCACT
The DNA here is from genome assembly GCF_019279795.1 of Protopterus annectens. NCBI lineage: Eukaryota > Metazoa > Chordata > Ceratodontiformes > Protopteridae > Protopterus > Protopterus annectens. The sequence goes on from NC_056739.1 coordinate 1,332,631,027, forward strand.
TTTAAGCAGTTTTAAGTGGGTTTGCGCGGGTTTGCGAGATGCTTAGCTAAGCGCAAACAAGCTTAGCTAAGCGCACACAAGCGCACACTCGCGCACACTCGCACAAACCCGCTAACTACTGCTTAAAAGTGCTTACTCCCACTAACCCCCGTGCTCATTTCCTTGAAAGAAAAGAAAATGGGGAGATAGGAAAGTGGTGAAAAAAGGGGCGCAAAGAGGGAAAGATAGTAGGGAAAACAGCTCGGGATGTGCAGGATGGGTGTAGGGAAGGTCCATAGCTGCCCATTTCTTTAACAGCAACAGCTGTGCATATACTAGTAATTTGAATGGAATTTTGAAACCTTCCACCCCTGAGAGAGGTGTGAGGACAACAAAGTATGTTGTACTGCCAATTAAATTTCAGTTTATGTGTCCAGCTGACATGTGTGTGGAATGGGCAGCTATGTATGGGGCGTAATTTTTTATGGGAGCAGATTGCCCTTTTTTTTTCAGGTGAGAGTGGAATGTGGGGAAGGGGAAGTAGGTATATTTTGGGAGGTAGGTTGGGGAGGTAAACAGACAAGACAAACAAGATGCATACAGGGGTGGAGTATGACACATGGGGTGGGTGAACACCATTGACGAGGAAGGGTGTTTGGAAATCACAAGCCCATGAGCCCACAGATGGCAACAGTGGAACTGAGATCCCCACCCATGGGCAGTCTCCAATGCACCTTTACAGCCCGGAAGGTGGCTGTGCTGGGGGCTGCATAGGAGGGACAGGCTCACCTGTGAGTCACGCCACTCTTGCCTCAAGCTGGCATAGAAGATCAGCGACTGAACGCTGGATCTCCCTACACACCACAGCCCGGACCATTCGGAGGGTGATAGGTGGTCCTCCTCCGCCCACACTTGCACGGGGGGGACGAGCCCCATCCCCTGCAGCGCTTCCACCCAAAGGTGGCACAGGACCAACAGAGGAGGGGGTCCCAGGCTGGGCACTGGAACTGCTGGTGCCAGGTGCCATCGCCAGCTGAGGTGGGACAGGTGGGTCCACTGGGACCGGCCTTCCCACACGTTCTATGTTTAGGAGGATTTAATGACAATATGGGTTAGTAATAGCCAACAGCATTCCAGTTTATTTGTAACAGCATACAGTAGTATTCCCATTAACCCAACACACCAGAGTTCCAACAGTTGAACAGCAAGCATAACACATGCATATATAGAACAACAGTGGACATTCCAACAGCATGCAGGATTGATTGGTGGCAACAGGCCACCAAGATTGTGGTATGTGAACAGGGCACATGCATCGAAGTGCATGCAGATATTTATATAACAATAGGACATGTGTCACAACAAATGTTATGAGATTAGACATACCCATTGAAGTGTGGAATTGCATTGTTTATGCACATACAGTAGGGTGTAAAAGGATACCTCCATTAACAACTTATCTATACTTATAGTTTACACTACATTCCTATCGACTGCAGTTAAATATCCCCTACATGTATTATTACACTAGGCAATGTAAGTTAAATTGTGAAATGGGTTTTGCTAGTTCTTGATATACCTGACCTGTATCTGACATACAAACTGTCCTGGATGCAGATGTTACTGCTACATATTTATATTTTTCATTTATATTTATGTATCTACATATCTGGATGTGTTCAGGTGACATTATCAGGTATATGTTAACAGCCCCCTACATTTCTAGCAGCATACTGACATTTCTGGGGAACACATTAACAAGCTACTCATGTGCCAGATTAACCTGTACATGCCGGCCATTAACCGACAGTTGAGGACTGTATATATGCTTAACAGCTACTGGCACTCCCTTCATAGGTTCATAGGTTGGTACTAGGCTGTCAGTCCTAGGGCCTATACAAGCCTAGCCATAACAATTCCCTGACTATTTCTTCCCACACTATTTACTTCCCTGGACCCCTGTCTAGCAGGGCAACTGACATGATCCCTGGGGTGAATTTCCTTTCTCCCATCCAGTCGTCAAAGTTCCTTTTGAAGAGGGCCAGAGAGGCACTCTGCTTGACATGTATGGGGAATTTATTCCAGAGTCTGGGGAGTTTCTGGGTCAGGAACCTATCTCTCCAGCATGTTTTGTTTATTGTGATGAGAAGGTTTAGATCCCTGGAGCGTGTGGCTATGAGGGATTTGGATTTCTTTAAGTGTAGCATGTCCAACAGCTCTGGGTTTGACATGGCCTTGTATGTTAAGCAGAGACTACCTCTGAGTAGACGATATGCGACAGAGTATAGCTGGAGTTTTTTAAGATGGTCAGCATAGGGCATCTGCTTTAGGCCTGTGATTCTTTTAGTGAGGTATTTCTGCGGCCTTTCCAGTTGTTGCAGATGTCTTGAGAGGTACATACCAAACGGGACGTTGTATTCTATAATGGGTCTAATGAGGGAAGAGTACAGTGGGACAATGACCTCCTTTTTTCTGGATGAAAAGCCCTTAGTGATGAGGTGTGCCACATAGAAGGATTTCCTGACTGTTGTAGCAATGTGGTTATCGAAGGTGAGACCGCTGTCCACCTGTGTCCCTAAGTCTCTTATCACACTTTCGGTGTTTAGTGTACTGCCACCTATATGGTAATTCATGTATAAGTGTTTTTTTTCCCAAAGGGGATAACAATACATTTCTTGGCATAGAGCTTGAGCCCATGGCTCTGGCACCAAGCCTCTGTTTCTGTAAGGCCCTTTTGTAGAGTATCCACATCATTTGGGGATTCAATAATGGCTCCCAGTTTGCAGTCATCTGCAAACTTTGTTAGCCAGAGTCCCTTAGTGTTGGCCTGTACTTCAGAGAAGTAGATGCCAAACAAGAGCAGTCCCAGGACTGAACCCTGAGGTACTCCACTTGTCTCTTGTCTGGAGCTGGATTTGGAGTCGGCTACTTTTACAGTGTTGGTTCTATCAGTAAGCCAGTTAGTAACCCATTGGGTGACGTAGGGATTAATGCCCAGTTTAGTAAGTTTATCTATGATTCCAGAGTGAGGGATGGTGTCAAAGGCCTTGACAAGGTCTAGATAGGCTGTGTGGACTACCTTACCCTTGTCCATGGCTCTGGAGACTGATTTGAAGAAGTCAGTCAGGTTCAGGAGACAAGATCGGCCCTTCACGAACCCAAACCGGGTGGGGTCCAGTGTTTGAAGGTTGCCAATGTCTTTGTTTATAAGTTCCATGATAATACTCTCCATGGCCTTGCAGATAAGGCTTGTCAGACTGATGGGATGGTAGTTTCCGGGATCCAAGGTGGATCCCCCCTTGTGGAATGGAATAACTGTAGCTGTGCGCCACTCAGTGGGCATGAAACCTGAGGTGAGGCTATGATTAAACATGACACTTAGGTGAGGTGCCATTTCATATTGTAGTTCATGTAGTACACAGCCCGGGATGTCATCTGGTCCCATGGATGCTGTATTCTTAGCTTTGGAGAGTGCGTTTTTTACCTGTGTGGCCATTATTACCAGAATTTGGCAATCTTCCGGTATTGAGACGGGCCATTTAGGGGGCGAGAGGGGGTGAAGTTGGCACTGAACCGATCTGCCAGGATATTTGCAATATCCTTGGGATCAGTATATTTAATGCCATTCTGTTTTAGCTCAGAGCAGATCTGAGCATTGCCATTTAGATTCTTGACATAGTTATAGAATGCCTTGTGGTTGTCTTTGGAATATTTGGAAATTTTATTTTCGTAACTAGCTTTGGAGGATTTTATGAGGGATCTCAGTTTCTTACTGAGGCTTGTAAGGGTGTTTTTTGCATCCTGGGATTTTCCTCTTTTCTGCAACAGTTTCTTCCTTTTGTTGTAAAGTTTGTTTATGGCAGGGGACCACCAGATTGGCTTCCTTTTATTTGGATGAGAGCACCTTGGTTCTATTTGGGATGGCACGATTCATGCATGAGTGGATGTGCTCGTACAGTGCCTTAGTGTGGGATTCAGCAGTTGAACTTTCAGTTCCCGTCTGCATGGGTATCATGAAGTTTGTCACTTCTGACTTGAGTAGTATGAAGTTAGCTTTGGAGAAGTTTTTTATGGAGGTTTCCTTACTGGGGAGTGGGGGTTGGATGTGGATGTTAAGGGTGATTAGCTTATGGTCAGACCTGACTAACGAGGGGGTGACCATAGGTGTGGAGCATCGATTTCCCATGTTGGTAATGACTAGGTCTAGGATATTGGACCCCCTGGTGGGACTATGGATTAGTTGATCCAGGGCATTGGAATTTATGAATTCCAAGAACCGTTGGGCAAAGGTGTTGGAATAGGAGTAGTTTTCCCAGTTAATGGCAGGGTAGTTAAAATCACCCAGTATTAGGGTGTTTGGTTCTATCTTAATATTTTCCAGTATGTTTAGAAAGGTGTAGTGAGAATCTTGGGGTATAGTGGAGGAATGTAGCAAGCTAAAATTTGGATTGCAGTCTTACCTAGTGTTAGTTGCACTCGAACTGGGAATGCCTCCTCTTTCTGCGAAGGCTCTACCACTACGCTATTGCAATTTGGCTTAATTTGCATATTAGTCGTTTATTATCCTCTTCGATGTCTACACTGCTTACTGTAGCTAAGCAATGGGCACACTCGCGCACACACGCGCAAATACGGGCAGCTATTTCAGGAATGATAAAAAAATAGTTTTAACTTTTATTTCATTTGTACAGGGGTTTTGAATGTGGGGGAGTGTAGTGTTGGGGGTATACACATTTGAGCGGACTCGCTCATATCTGCTGACATTTGCAGATTTAGGCACTTGCAGGGGTGTGGATATTTGGACTGCTCGGTAGTCTGACATGCCCCCTGCACTCCTACATGCTCCGTGTTAGCCTGGGAGTTGAGTCTGCGCGCCCTTATGCATATGCATGACGTGCTGACATCCTACTCTTACACTGCAGTTTCCGTGTAAGACTTAGTTAGTCTTACACGGAGGATTAGTGAATCCTGGCCCTAGTCTTTACTACATCACCTAAACCTTTACTTTTTCTCTTTATTTAAAGCCATCCTTATCATCTGTAAACTCTCATTTGTGCAAATTATTACTTCTTGTATCCATTTTATGCAATTATTAAAATATCATCTGCATATGTTGACAGAATTGAAATTCTTAACCCTTCAGATTTTTAAATAAGAATAGTGATGGGTTAATATGCTAAATGTTGGTGCTCAAGCCTTTCAGAATGTAGTGATGAAATTAGCACATAGCCATAGCTACACGTATAAGGGCATGTTCTAAATGCAGAAGTGCTTCAAGTTGAGGCAGTTTGTTATTAAGACTCCTGGCATTAAAAAGAGCCACTTTAATGTTGTCTATATTGAGATTGGATGGATTTGCTAAATTGTGGGGTTCATTAGATGAACTGTACAGGTTAAAGGTCACATTAAAGGTGGGAAAAGTTTTGAAATGATTTATTGTGGTCTCATTTTTTTATATCACAAAACCTGACATTTTAACAGGGGTGTGTATACTTTTTATATCCACTGCATATCCTCCTAATCTACCTTATGATTGCAGATGCTTCCATTGCTCTGCTCATAAAGTCCCAGCTTACTCTGTCAAATGCTTTCTCTGAATCAAGACCCACCAGCAACAGTGGTATTTTATTATATTATGCCTCCCTCTGGATCATAAGTGTTCTGTTAATGTGGTCAGATATTTGCCTCCCCTCCACAAAACCACACAGATCCATATCTAAATTGTTGGCACACTTTTGCCATTCTTTTAGCCATTATAGACATAAACACTTTATAATCATGGTTTAGTATTGAAATGGGCCTGTGCAAGCTGGATCTGACTGATCTTTACCCTCTTTAGGTATTACAGCTACCACCCCTTTCTTCCAGGATGTTGGTACTTTTCCTCTTAAAATACTGTGAAACAAACCTTCCAAATCATTATCAGTTTTTTTTCCCCTCCTAGCTTCCAAACTTCCACAGGAATACCATCTATTCCTGGGTACTTTCTTGTAGATTGGTTATACATCACCATTTTATCTCATCTCCTCCTATCCTAAGTGCTAGCAATTGAACCTCCCCTGCCAATAAAACTGGCATATTTAATTCTTCCATAAACATTTCCATTTGTACCTTTTCCTTGATTTCCATATTTCTCTGCTTTATACCGACTTTAATAGAATTTCTGAAATATTTCTAATACTTCTACAGGATCCCTTGTTATCTGCCTTGTTAAATGTTCCCTAACTTGGTGGCAGCCTTTCTGCTTTCTGTTGCCTGATTCGTTGTGCTAAAAGTTTTTGTGCTCTAGAGTTATCAAAAAAACAGTTTTCATTGGGATTTGTCTGCTTGAGCTTCGAATGTTTGGGTGCTGTTTCTCCTTTTATTTGTGATAAAAAAAAAACAGTTGTTTAACAGCAATCTTTCTAATTTCATGCATATTATATTATAAGGTAATCCATTATTTTCTGTTTAACATTCTTCAGTTGCTCCTCCTCTTGTTCTGTGAGATTCCTCTCATTTTGCAATACTATAACATTTGTCAGTCCCTCTAAGTAATTCTTGTTATTTCTTAATCATATCTTGCTTTCTTTTGTTTCCACCCTTTCTTTTAACTCCTCTTTCATTTTATCCCACTCCCTAGCTATGTTTTCAGAAGAAATTTCTATCTTCTCTAATAGCTCCTAAATAATTTCCGCTACCCATTCCTTAAATTCCTCTCTTTTCAACAGATAGGTGGGAAAGCGCCAGTGTCTCATTTTCATTTTATTACTCTTTCTTTTTATTTTAGTTATTATTGACACATGATCTAAAATAGTTATTAGGTGCATATCAAAACCTTCAATTAAATGCACATGTTTATGTGAAATGTAAATTCTGTCTAGCCTAGTCCAGTTTTTGTATCTTGGGGAATAATATGTAAATTCACACCAAACTCCTAGTACTGAATTCACATCTTCCATGTCAAATATTTTCAAAAATTTCTTTGACAATCTACCCTCCTTTGTCATATGTTTCTTTTTGGGCCCCGCAGACACATCTTCAATGTTGCAAATTAAATTCCATTCCCCACCTTTAAGTAATATTCCGTGCTGAAAGCTGATAATTTCTGCCAGAGTTTTCTAAGCTCCATTATAGCAGTTTTCTGTGCAATAAAAATACATGCTGGTATAATCCTTCTACCTTGCTAGTAGCCCCCTTGTACTACAAATGTACCATTATAATTTTTCTATCTTCTTCTAGCACTATTGGAGCTCTTTTTACAATTAATATAAGTACTTCTGTCTTCCTTTTCCCCAGGTATTCTGCTGAATAATCATCTTGAAAACCTTTCTTTATCTAATTCACATGTTCAGTTCTTTCCAAGTGTGTCTCCTGTAGAATTGCTATTTGCACTCTACATTATTTAATATAGTTCACTACTCTTTCCTTTTTGTTTTTATCTATGAGACCATTAACATTTAAACAAATGTGAAATACATAAATAATAAATAAAGACAGTATAGATAGCATCATATTCTTGAAAATGTATTATTCCCACTTTTAATTTATAACAGTTTTTTGTTAAATGTCTAGTTCCAGCTTTTGTGTTACATGCATGTACTGTTTGGCAGGTTAACCTTTTATAGAGTTGTTTCTTGTCATCTCCATTTGAGCTTATGTCACACCTTACAGAATTTCTGGGTTTACTATCAAATGGGCGATCGGACTTGTGCGATTTCCACTAGTCCAAAATGGCTCATTTGATAGAAACGAAAGAATGAATGATGAAATGTAGAAATGTACAACAACAAATGCAATACAGCATTTGCTGTTGTGACTTTCTACATTTTCATGCAGATTGCACTACAGTGGGGATCGGGAAATCTATCCTTTCCATCACTGTAGTGTGATCTCTGAGTTTGTATGTATGTATATATATATATATATATATATATATATATATATATATATATATATATATATATAGATATAGATATGTAGCAGGGTGTGTGTGAGTGCAGTCCCCCGCATGGGGGGCAGGGGGGGCTTGCCCCCCTGCAAACACATTCTTGACTGTGTGTTGCACAATAATTCCATTTGCGAAAGTGTGGTGAATGTTCAAATTGTGTCAAATTCGAACATTCACTACTTCCGCGTTCGACTTTTTTGTTGTTCGCTGGAGTAGATTTTCATTTCTACGCTTCATAGAAATGATAATTCTCTTGCAATGTGAATGACACAATGATAGTAAACTGAATTTTTGTCTTATTGAAAACCCTCAAACAAAAATACAAACATAACCCCAATATTGCCCTAAAACCTATTAATAACAACATGCAAAACGATGTACATCTTCAAATATTGAGGTTTACCTTCTGAATAGAAACAAATGTTCCAAACTGACAGCCACATACACACACACACACACACACACACACACACACACACACACACACACACACACACACACACACTCACACAGATTTGAAATAACCTAATAGAAAGATTATCCATGCTAAGATGCATGGTACAGCCTATGATTCTATTAAGGGCTGTCTGGGTCTGTCTTATCATTATAGCTCTCTCAGCTGGGAAAACACTTGAATTCTTTCACGCCATTTCTCTTTATCAGGTTGTCTGCTAGAGATATGAAAACCAGACATAAAACTGCTAAGCTTTCCTTTGTTTACTAGAAGAAAAGCAGCCTTATAATAATCAATATTCTATTTCATTTACTTGCTTTCTCTGAAAACGTGTTACTAGATTAAGTTCCCATAGCTTTGCATATTAGACTAGTCAGACCAATAGGTTTCTGGAGTCGGTTGATGGTCCAACCTTGTGATGTGGGATAACCATTGTAGTCTTCCATTTTCATGATAAAAAGCCTGTTTTGAGGCTATTGTTGAAAAGCGACTTAAGTGATCCTGATTGGTTATGTTCAAAGCTACTTAGGTGACATCCTGGGATACTGACAGGCCCATTGAGGCTGAGATTTTGGCCTTAATAATCACCACCAGGACCTGGTTCCTGTCAATAGGTGGGGAGGTAATGCTAGTAGGAATTTCACAGAGGAAGCAAGGGGTAGTGGGGGATGAAGTTTGACGTGACTTTGACAGCCAGCAAATAAACCACCAGTTCAACACATTAATGTGTGATGCCTTTGATGTTATGGACATAGCTGTAGAAGGGCTTGTGGTCGTCTTTAGCCAGTGAGGATATCTTGACCCAGTAATTGGCTTTTTTCAGCTTGATTAGTCCTCTTAGTTTCCTGTTTTGTTTAATTAGAGAGCTCCTATCACTATGGGAGCTGCTCTTCCTGATTTCAGCCATGACTTTGTTCTTTTTGTTATATACCCTATCAAGGTTAGGATTCCACCAGTTTGGTTTTGTTTTAGATTTTGTTTTGGGCTTACTTCTAGTAGGTAAAGCAGCCTGCATAGAGCCAGTTACATGGTTGCACAGGGTCGCTGTGAACAATTCTCCATAGGTTGCATTGAATTCTGGGTTGGAAGAGTCAGTTAATTTTGACACACTATTACTTAATAGGGTGTAGTTTGCTTTGGAATAGTTCCTGTTTGCTGGGGTTAACAAGTTGATTTTTATTATGAAGGAGACAGATTTGTGGTGTGACTTCACCAGAGAGGACATGTCACTGTGTGTGTGTGTGTGTGTGTGTGTGTGTGTGTGTGTGTGTGTGTGTGTGTGTGTGTGTGTGTGTGTGTGTGTGTGTGTGTGTGTGTGTTGGGGGGGTGCAGTGCTCTCCCATGTTGGTGAGTACCAGACCCAGTATGTTTGTTGGGTGTGCATACTATCTGGTGAAGGGTAGTAGTGTTAACAAAGTCCAGGAATTGTTGTGCCTGTGAATATGAGGCAGTGTGTGTATTTCCCAGTCTATAGAGGGATAGTTAAAGTCTCCCATGAATAAGGTATTTAGTTTAATTGTGAGTGTGTACACTGGATGTAGGTATGAGCTATGGGATTGCTAGTATGTGGTATCTGACTTTAAATATGGTGATTTGCACACTGATGATTTCAAGAGAATTGTCTGTTTAACCAATGTAGAGTTAAGCTTGTTAATGTAGATTGAGACTCCTCCACTGTTTGTTCCTGTCTGTACAGCTGATGGTCTAAATGTGTGTGCACTAAAGCCTCGCACTGCTGAATACGTTTTGCAGATTTAAATCACTTATCTCCAGAGTGAGGACAGCTTGTAGGGTGTGGAGTTTCTTGTTTAGGTTCCTAGCATTGAACAGAAACACCTTTAACTTTCTTTGGGCTTTATTTGTGCACACACACATACGCTCATGCATCCATATGCATAAACACTCATGCACACTCACACTATTGCAACTTACCACAAGCAGAAGCATCAGCTATTAGGCCTACAAAAATATCATAAATCAAAACTCCAGCACAGTTAGACTACATATTTGTTTGGCAGCAAAGAAGAATCTATCATTTTAACAACTTTTACAGTCACAGATATTAAAATAATCCTTATTAGCTTACTAGGCTAGTGCATAGAAGAGAATATTTCAAAACGAAAGAATGTTGTACACTCAGATGTTGTTTAAACCATGAAAGTATATCTAAGATATGTCGAATGAACAACAATCTCTTAAGTTTGTCATAAGTCCCATAGGGAATAATTATATTTGATTATATAGACAGCTACAGATTTCATTATTTGTTCAACATACTGCATTCTTTATAAGTTTCAAAGTGTTCCATCAGTGCAGAGAAAAAAGATATTGTTCTAAACTGCTCATAGTTTGTATGAGCAACTTGAATTCACCATTTAACTGCTTTTTCAGTTTGACCTGGATAATAGGGTAACAGGTTCATCTCACCAAATAAGCAACATATTTGGTGTTAAAGTATTAAAAAATAAGGTTGTGTATTGTGTACTATTAATGAGGAAATAAGATACCCTGTGATTCACAGGCTACATAGCATACAAAGGCAGACAGGAAAGGGTACTATGTGTACTATGCAATCTGTCCTGATTTGTAGCCACAAGATTTGTCTAGCCCTCCACTACTAGGCAAGGTGTGTTGGAAGGCTGCATCCAGATCCAGTAGTTGGGGGTGGAGCTTATGCTGAATAGGCTTCTTGAATAGCTTGGTGTGTTGCCTCTTTAGGATATTTGAGTAGTATGGAGGTCCTTCACTATGTACTATGCAAGTTAACCTAAAGTGCAGTACAGAATAGGGTTACGTGTATTCTGTTACATAGCAGCATTTATGCATATCAATAGGGGATCCAGGTAAATAGTATTAAACATGTGTATGGAACTGTGTGGCTCTATGTCCATGAAATGTGTAAGGCTTTATCTGTAAGTGTATGTCTGTGTGTGCATGTGTTTGTCTGTGGTGCCCCAGATGCATCCTGGGAGGGGTAAAAGAGGGTCGTGAGCCACTAGACCATAGAGAAAGTCAGGTTACCCTAGCCTAATACGAAATGATTCTTAGTCATCCACAGTCAAACCAGCACAACATCACATTAAGTATAAATCAGAATGACTACAGGCAGGGAACCTAGCTTTGGGGAGGCATCAAGGAGGCTAACCATGCTGTGACATGTAATTTATCAGCTGTTACAGTAGTTGTCAATAGGAGGCTTATGTCAGCTATATTGGGAGTTGTCAAGTTACCTTTCAAAGCATGCATTGGTATCTCCCACTCTTTTAAGTGTGTGGTCCTGTGAGGAGTCTATTTAGCTGTGTGTGTGTGTGTCTGAGTGTATGTTCATGTGTGTGTCTGTCACTGCTGGTGAGGGCAGTCTGGGTCTGCATGTGGCCTGTAAGACCTTTACTAGAAAGTACCACGAGTTAGTACAGTACTTATCTGTGCAATGCAGATCAACTTTGGGGAGCAACATGTAGTCATTCAGATTTCTGCCTAACAAGATGATACACTTGTTTGACTGTGGATGGCTATGAATCATTTAATATTAGGCTAGGTTACTTGCCTTTGTCTGTGCAATGCAAGTTGTCCAGCAGTGAACCTGACTAGGAATCCCGGCCAGAGATACCAGAGTACAGAGCATGCACATCTAAAGTTACTAAGAAAGTGTCCAGTAAAGTGCCAGGCACAGAATGCCCTCGACAACAGTCACAGACAGACAGACAGACACACACACACACACACACACACACACACACACACACACACACACACACACACACACACACACACACACGCACACACACACACACACACACACACACACACACACACACACACACACACAGACACTGTCCTGGTAGTGGTTGTAAAGGTTCTTCTGATGATCTCAACTATCCAGTTCACTAACACAGATCATCTAAGAAACCTTTTCAAACTTTAAAAGTGGACTGACACGCCCAGACCTGCAATAAAAGCAAAAGATGCACTTGTTTTCATTTTTTTGCTGAAGGTAAACTTTACTATTTCTTGCATTGTAAACAAAGTGGACATAAGTCATTGTTATTGTCTCCATTGCATTGTTTATGCTACACTTGTGGTTTTGCTGTACATGGTTTGTTCAACATATACCAACCAGCATTATATCCAATCCTGCGAGTGCGAAACATCTTTGAGTTAATTACCCTGGTAGAAAAAAGAACTGACTGAACTGATATATTTTGTAGAATCCAATAGAGACTCTGATGCAGACCAGCACAAACATAAGTCAACATTTCATGTTTCTTCATGAAGGGAGTGAGGTACTCCATAAACGGACAAATCTGATGGCTAAAGAAACAAATCAAAGATGGTGATATTTTTGCTTTTAAAAGATATGCCACCCCCAGGAGTACTAGATTCAAACTGACTGGTTTAAAGTTTGTCTTCCCATCTTACATGGGAAGCAGTGAAGGCATACATGAACACTGAAGGCACTGACTTTATGGATTTTCAAAAAGAAAGAAAGAAAAAATACTGACTGTGCTAGGTAGAATTTTTGGAACACAAGCAATGAAATTTCACAACTGGACATTTAGTTTAAGTAAAATGGTACGATCACAAACATCTGACCTAAAACATATTTTAAGCTCATGGTTGAAACCAGAAGTGAACAGTAAAAATGAAAGAATAAGACATCATACACAGTTTGGTTTCATCAAGGGGAGGTCATGCCTGTTAAATCTGGTCGACTTCTTTGAGACAGTCACCAAAGCCATGGATGAGGGGAAGATGGTGCACACCACCTACCTTGACCTGGCCAAAGCCTTTGATACTGTGCCCCACTCAGGTATAATAGATAAACTCTCTCAATTAGGAATCAAGCTGTATGTTACCAGATGGGTAGTAAACTGGCTCACTGATAAAACCCAACTAGTCAAAATAGGGAAGCCACCTCAAGCAGTCGACCCATAACAAGTGGTGCACTCTAGGAATAGGGGTCTTGGGGGCTTTGTTGTTTGGGATATACTTTACTGAGATGCAGACCAAAACCAGTGGGCTATGGCTGACCAAGTTTGCAGATGATTGCAAGCTGGGTGCTGTCATCAATTCCCCTAGTGATGTGGACATCCTCCAAGAGGGTCTCACCCAAACAAATGACTGGTGCCAGAAACATGTCTGAATGCCAAAAAATTCATCATCATCCTGTTTGGGGAGAATGACATCCCCACAAATTATCACAGTAATAACAAGGTCCCAAGCATGCAATCAGTTGTGAGGGACTTGGACACCCAGGTTGATAGCAAACTGACTTTTGACCACAATATTGCCTCCATTGTATGGAAAGCTTTCTACATGGCCCACCTCATTAGTAAGGGTATCTCATCTAGGGACAAGATGGTCATAACATCCCTGTGTTCTTCCCTTATAAGACCCAATATTGAGTACAGCGCACCTTTTGGCATGTACTTGACAAAGCACACATAGCAGCTGGAGAGACCACAGGGGCTCCTCAGCAGGTGAATCCAAATCCTCAAACATCTACCCTACACAGATAGGATAAAGGCCCTGTCCCACTACTCAGTCTCCTACAGACTCCTCAGAGGTGACCTCTGTCTGGCATACAAATCAATCTCAGACCCTGCCTTGATGAGAATGCTGCATATCTGCAAGTCAAGCTCCACTCAAGTAACCCGCACGCGTGACCTCAACCTGGCTGTGATATCAATAAGACTTGGTGGGAAAGATTTGTGTCCCAGATACTCCCTGTTCTGTGGAATAGACTCCCTGTCCACATCAAGTAGAGTACCTCATTAACCCTTTTTAAGTGCAACCTGGATAACTGGATGGGGAACAGAAAATACACCCCCTGGGATTCCACCTGTGTCCCTGGTGGACAGGGGCATCGGGTGCTGACTTGTCAGAACATGGGCTAAATTCTTCACTAGGCTTGTAAGGGCCTCAAGGCCAATAGCCCAGTAACTTCTTATGATCCTTGATTTTAGGTGCTAATAAATTCAAAAGGACATTCCCATTTAGTTAAGTAAATGGGCTTTTCAGATTGACTCCCACAAATACTGATATATTGGTTGTGATAATTGAAAGGCTACTAGCTACTGAAGAATTATTTAAAATTGGGCAATTTAAGTCTGAAATTAAGAATGTGTAATTGTCTGTGAACATACAAAAATGGGCAGCAACCAAAACAATGCGCTTTAGATGTGGGAAAGGTGGCAAATGGATAAACATATTAGTAATGCTATACCTAACTAACATTGTAATTTCTAACTAGCATGCAGGTAATGAAAGTGTAAATAATGTGCCTATCAAAAATTTGATTTCTAACCAACATAATGAAATGCAGCAATGGGATATGATAAAGTAACTGCTAGACTAGTAGAATCGGCATACTGTAGCTATACCACTACTAAGTAATCAAAATGTATAGTTTTGGGGAATAGAGAAGAATTGAAGGGCTACTAGATTCCGAGAGCACAGTTACATTAAGAAACCTTATGTATGCAATCATAAAACATTACAAGTGGAAGACGTCAGTATTATGCATTTAAAAAGACAGTAAATAGTATTCTATAACATATAGAAATTCAGATACCATTGGATAGAGTATTGCATGTTATAGCTTTCATACCTAATTTATCAAGCAGAATAATAATTTGTGAAGACTTCCATCAGTTCACAGCACTATGAAAAGTACAGAAGAAGGAGCAAGCACACTTAAAAACTCTGAAGTCATAAGACTCTACCAGTAAAAATGTGCGAGGTGACAGCAACCTGATATGCTTTTAAGAATACACAGTCTTGAATATACTTGTAGTAAAAAACTAGAAGGGCATCAGTAGCCTGGCACTTATAATTAAAGAATCCTGATAAATACTGACAAAGAGAAAAAGACTGGTGTAGAAATCTCAAATGGAACGTAAAGCTTGTTTTGGCTGGAAAGGATGGAAGAATTTGTGTGTTATCAATAAACCTACTACTGATTCTTACCAGAAAAACTACTTATTCATTTCTGAATAAAGACTGTACAGAAACTGAAAGGGAAGAACCCATAGTGCACTGGGAGAGTGACCAAAGATCAAACACTCTTTCAACAATGGACTGAAACAACTCTCAGCAACAGTGACATTTTCTCTTTTCTCCACTACTGTGAAACCTTAGAATAGATATATGTAAGTTTGGTTGGCTGCCACCTGCTTTGGGGTGCACCCATCAAAAAAGTTTTATTCTTATGGTCATTGAAAATGGCTTCTGCAAGTTGTTTCAGAGCATCACCACATCAGTTGTTAAACTAGTGAAATGATTACAACATGCTGTGGAACCTTGTTAGAAAATTCCAGCCACTAAAGTAATGAGTGATATCTGTGTAGACTAGGAGAGTCCCATAACATTAATCGTATGAAGAGAAGAAACGGAACCTGAGCAGAGTCCTAAATTTCCCTTTGCAAAGTCAAAACAGTGAGACAGTTAGAACCAGGACTCTCAGGAGCATGTATTAAACACACACAAGTTATTATAGTAAAAGGAAAGTAATTATCAAACTGAAAGTAGAAAAGGGACAGTGGCATGAGTTACCTTTTGTAGAAGAAAATAAGAAGAAAAAGAAACACCTATACCTACATTCATAGGTGAAGAAGCTGCATTCCTTACTTCATTAAACTAACAAAAGTTTTAGAAGATGTGCAGATAAGCAATGAAAATTTTAGGAAAACACAGCAGGAAGGTGATATAATAACAGTGCCAGACAAAATATAGCCAAACTCCATAATAAAAAAAGTACCTGCAACCTTCCCAACCTCTCCCAATTCTTATTAATTCTGTCACTCCAGAAACACCCAACTAAACTGCAGTGTACTGAACATTCTTTCTCCATTTTTGCACCCAAACTCTGGCACTCCCTCACTCTGACCTAAAAAATCTCTTCCTCCATGTTCAGAACAACATAAAAGACATCTCCATCAAAACTCTAACTGCAAGAGCTTTTCCAGTAGACACATAACCTAACTCCCTTCTCACCTGCATGACATGTACTTCAGTCCTCAGTTCTCACCTGCTGCTTCCATCTACTACTAAAATGAATTCACCATTGATTTTCCTTCTCTGTTAATAATATATACATACCAATTGTCAGCGGGATTTACTACCTTCTGTGATTATGCCATGTTGGCAAATTTGTTCTACTTTTTTTATTTTGAATTTCTTTACACAGGTTGTGCCTGCAAATGGTCTATTGTGATCAGTGTACTACCATTGTAAACAAAGTAAAATAAATAAATAAAATATAAGGTCTTTATTTCTGATGGTAAACAAAAAATTATGGCCAGCTTGTTACCACTGAATACCATGCAATCACAATCTCCATACAAGCATGATGGCAGTGCCAAAGATGTTTGTGATAGAAAGTGAAAGAAATTATAGCCATCTTGTTACTATTACATTTCAGCTCATGCTGCCACACACTTGCATGCAAATACATAAATACATACACACACACACACACACACACACACACACACACACACACACACACACACACATACACACACAAGCATAAGCCATATAAATACTATATTTGCACTGCTTTCAGCAAATAGTAAATTATGTGATACTGTTGTTCAGCAGTCTTTGGGATTAATGCATATCTGTCACTGTCCCTGATTTTATAGATGTCCTTAATTTTAACCCTTATTTCTGCCTTGTCACTCATAAAAATTTGATTTGCTGGTAAATCATTCAGGATTACAGACAATTAATAATAGCACATATTAGAGTTTCATGCTTATTGTGCGAAAAAACTGCATGTTGATGTAAAATGTGTTATTCTATGAACTTCTTTAAAGTGAATTAGCTTTGCCCAGTATTTTTAAAACTCCTAAAAGAGAAAACTGTCCTTGAAGAAGACAATCATCTGCTCTTCTTAAAATCCTAGGTAAGCACTGCTATTTGCCTCTCTGAGTTGCCATTGTCTAATGCTTACCTCACCTATATTCATTCAATGACTTTACCTAAGTGTCATACCACAACCCTATTTAGGATAAAGTGCACGATCGGTGAATGAATGATGTTTTTTCCCTTCTTATTTTTCCCCAACTATCAGCAGCTTTTGTGAAGCACCACACAGTCAAGGATAATTAGGGCCCCCATCTTGCAGGCACAGATACCCAGGGAGCCTAAGGCCAGCTGCACTGTTAGTTTTAGTGGAAAGAATGACCACCAGCAGGATTTAACTAAGTGAAGAGCACTATGTCAGTGGGAAAGCAGTCAATGAAATTACGAAGCCTGCTGCTTGACAAAATACTGTTACTATAATCAGAGCTATATTTGAATTTTAAAGGAGAATAAAAGGTGCCAATCCTTAGAATCCTTCAACTCACGAGCTATTACCCAACCAGTTTAATAAGTACCCAACATTGCCAAACTGGCTTTTGTTGGTCTGACAAATGTTAACACAAGAACAAAATAAATAACTTGCTGTGGTTGGGCCCTCCAAGACCAGTAGGCCCCCAGTGACCACAGAGTTTGCTGGTGCCTAACATGAATGACCTGCAATATCCCATCCCCAGCAAGACAGATTAAAATGAGTAATGACATTAATATAGCTCAAAGGTCTATAACACTAATGAAGCACTGACAATCAGAAGGGGTGTGAGTTCCTATTTAGCTCTTCTGCTGAGCGATATCAACAATCTTATTTTAGTCATTCAAATAACATTTAGGGGAATATTCTCAAATACCTTAGCAGCATTTCCAGTATTTGTTAAACTATTTCTTTGGCCCTTCTTTAAAATTGGATCAACGTACCCTATAGGTTTACCCAGTCAACAAATATAAATAACAAATCAGCATACTATATGAGTGATGGATTTCATTTCCTCAGACTCACATCATCATATACACAAATGTACTGCAGGATTATTATGATTCAGTGCCAAGTGAAGAGGAATAGGGTTCTGAAGTACTGCATCACTTCTCTGAGATTTCTCTGTGTTGTTGGTTTGTAATGTTAACATATTCACTTTAACTTGGCATTGAATCAACAGGGACGAATACCCCAGATAAAATCAGGAAAATAACTTGAAAGGTGGAATGGTGCCCCACAAAACTACTATTTCAGCAGAAAAGAGGCTGTGACTTTAACATATGTAGGTATTGTTTTATCGCTGATACTCAACAAATATTAATATGCAAGAGAATATTGTCTCCTAACACTGGACATTTGAAATAAATTTTCTTTGTGTTTTGGGTGTGCTTCATCCAAAAATTAATCATCGCATTACTTAAACAATGACTATGCAGACTCTGACCAAACAGAGTTCTACTAAAGCAAGAGTCATGGCTGAAAAGTGTCTGCTAACCCCGTAATCAGATTGAAAGTAAGTAAATAAAACAGAAACTCTGACCTTTACTGTGCAGCTCTGAACATTACTCTCAACAAGAAGAGTTCCTCCTGCTTATCATTCTTTTGATGGCAAAATAATTATAATTCTTAAATGGAAATCCATACTGCTGCTGTCAGATATGGACCTTTTCAGCTGGATGAAGCTACACTACAGTCTGGAATTATTAATTAAATATTTACATTTTAACGCCCCCACCACCACCACCACCAGACTAAAATTATCATGGGTACAACACTCAGATAAACATCGTCTAGATTTTGAAGTCTAACCACACAGCATCTCTTCCATTCAATTATTATTAATTTGTGTGCTAATGTCTGGCTTGCATCCTTTCTGTATCTGCTCTTTTTCTGTTCCTTCTTTTACCTCATTGACCTATCCCCTGCTGTGCTAGTCTTCTACACTGATACAACACATCTCATGACTGCAGCTATTATTTCCAAATTTGCTATTATATAACAGAAATTAAATGCTATTAAGTATTAAATTAATAGTACTACTTTGTCAGATTGTTCATGAAAGTACCCCTTCCTTCTAATTTAGCTCCATGCTTTTCTCACATTCTGTTCTAACTGAAAGGTATAAAAAGGTAAGAGAGGATATAAAGGGAAAATATCAAAACAACAACTATTGCATAAATATAAATGTCCTGATACAAGCATACAAAGTCAAAATAAAGGAAAGTGAATTTTCTTAAAATAGCTGTCATTAAAAAGGGTACAGAGAAACTTGCATAATTATTAGAAAATAAAAGGGGCAGTGCTGTAGAATGATATGCCTAAGCAATGAAACTACACAAAAGAGCACACATATAAAGTGAACAACATTTTAAAATATTGGCTTTTAAAACAATTTTGAAGGCCCTAAGCTGCCAACAAGTGAATGCAGAAACTGCAACCATGTACAGTAAACCCTCAGTTAACCAGAACTCAAGAAGCCAGAACTCTCAGGCAACCAAAAAAAAAAATAAATCGAAGAAATACAGTACAATTTTCATGTGTTGCACTTTCTCCCCCCCCCCCCGCAGAAACATACCTTACAATTTTAGAGTTTTAGAGTTTTAAAAAGGAATATAGGAATAAATTCCCTCTCTCCCCAAGCTAAGAACAAGTAAAACCAAACAAATAGTGTATGGTACAGGATTAGTCAGGCCTATTTTTAATAGTAACTCTCAAGCAACCAGAAACTACAGTTATCCGGCATCTACCAATCCCCCTGTGTGCCGGTTAACTGAGAGTTTACTGTACACTGCTTCTGCATTGCCCAGTTTCTTTGTTCACTACTGAATAACAATGAACTAGGGGGCAAGTTAATGCCCATAGTTCACAGAAGTTGTGCGCATTCACTGTTTTGATTTTAATTCTTCATAGCTCAGTGAATAATGTCCTTTATTCTGGCAAAGGGGAGTTATCAATCAGCAGGTGTGATGGGCACATGAACAGCCTGTGAGTGAAGCATGTAAGTCCTGCATTCAGTTAAAGAAACTTGTATTTCTTTTTACACACTTTTTTCTAAGCTATATTCATTACAAAGCCTGGGAATCCTTCTGCTTTTTATTCCTGACCTTAGACTGCTTTATGCCAGTGGAGCTAATTCTGTTAGAACAATCCAGTGTTTATAGTGTGAACAGCAAAAGATAAAAATATGATGCAACATGTTCACACACACATGTACATGCACGTGCACGCATGCACACACGCATACAAACACACTCACACACACACACACACACACACACACACACACACACACACACACACACACACACACACACACAGAAATATACTACAGGGGTGCCATTTTATTTTACGTTTTCTAGTATTTATTAATTACAAAACTTAAAGAGATACTCAGCACTGCTGTTTAGGGCTCTTCTTTAATTGAAGACATAGTTATAATAATATTAAATTAAACTAAATAGAATGACTCAATTAGCCATGTATACACTCAATTGTGGATCAGCAGAGTTATGATATACACAGCTTTTTTCCTTTTAAATTAACTGGATATCCACACCAGGCACTAATGCATTTCTTCAAGGGTAAGCTAGAAGTATTTTTCCATAGAGATGCACAGCTTTACTACCGGAGAAGGTGAAATCAAACATATGACAAATTAAGACGCTTGTCATCAATTCCTAGCGTTTGAGCATTTGCATCTTCCTGCTTCCTACCCAAATTAATGGAAAAAGCTTACAAATTAAATAGTAAGCAGGAGATGTGAATAAAAAGTCACACTTGGGATTAATTCAGTGTTAGAGATTTCTCATGGTGCCAGCATCCAGAGCTCAGACCTAAGTTCTTTCTGATCACTCTGGGTATAATTTGCAGGCTGTGCTATACCAGACAGGTAATAGAGGTGGACATTCATACATTGTACAGGACATTGTTGTTTCCCGCTACTGTTCCGGAAGAGGGTCATATCAGAAAAAGGAAAATAGTACCGATAGCAATTGAAGGAAATGTGGAAAGGAGGCCAAAAACAAAGCTCTCAGTGAGAAAAATGTTACTTCAGAAAGAGGATAATGCCAATAATACTAGTAAACAAAAGAAGGCAAGCAGAGGAATCGTGAGAGTTTGGAATTGAGTCATCGATAAATGGAGACTATAAAAATAATTTCTAAAGAAGATACTGTGAGTTAATTCATGCACAACTGCAGAAGCAAGAGGAGATGACCAGTCCATCTACGACATTCGGTTTCTTTATAGCCCTGTAACTTGCTAAATGTTTCTTTTGCCTTCACTTAGATATTCCATATAAATCACTTGCTGAACATAAACTGAAGATTTTCCTGGCAAGAAGCTATTTTACATTCAAATGCTGGACATTTGCAAGTAATTATTTCCAGTATGAAAAAAAAAATAAAAATATACACATGTATATCATTGTTGGGAATTAAATTTCAATCTAATTATTAAATGCACCTTTATGTCTTAACATCTCTGCACTATCCTTTTTCTGTCGCATTTCTTAAAATGCAGGCATGCCTGTGTTAAATTACTGGCAAAACTCTGCGGTCTACATTATCACTGTGATCTTTGGGGTTAGAATACTGCAACTGCCCTCCCTTTTACTCCTCCCCCTTTTACTCCATCTAATCTAAATTCTCTTGAAAGTCTCAATTAAATGCTCTTCATCACCTTTTCCAGAAGGTAACCATTTCCTCACAGTCAAGTGTATGTCTCTTTTCCCTGGTTAGAGATCATGCCCCTCCTATGCACATCCTTTCTTTCCCACTCATTTCCTTGACAGATTCCATGAATAGTTCTGTGGATACATATCACCCCCCCCCCTTTTTTATCTTCTAAGAAGTATTATCCCAGGATAACCTGTCTGAAAACTGGTAAAACATGCAGTGGCCTCATCCATTCCATGGATATCACACCTTATGGAATGGAAATACATGTACTGTTTATCTACTGTCACTTGGCAATTTTACAGTTTCTTCCTGTGCATTTCATTTCCATCATAGATGAACAACAACATTGTTCCTCTGCAACAGTTCTACTGACTCCATGGCTTTACTCTCTGCCCCATCTAGCTATGGGTCCTGGCATGTACCCAGCCTTTTCTGCACCTCTTTTATTTTCATTCTGTCAGTAATGACATGTCTATGAAAACCTGTCTCCTTCTACTTTTGCATCCTATGCTGCCTCTGTGTATGACCTGCCTGAGAACACTTCTAGCATTGTAAATCCTCAGCGAAGATGGGGAACTGAGGTAGCTGCCCAGTGTTCAGGCTGTTAGGGGGCATAATTGATAATGCCAGTCAGGTCAAAGTGTAGTACTGGCGACATACTGCCAGCATTTATTCAGTACTGGCATGCCAGCGTTCTTTTATTTAAACACACCACTCTGTTTAAATGAATTTTTATGTGTGTCATTTAGTCCTTTCTTACTGTAGAACATACTGGCAAATATTATTACAGTCTAGGAATGAAAAAGTAGGGAGAAGTTTCTTGTCTTTTCTGTCCAGAGTGCCACTTTACTTTGCTGTATCTCTGCACTGTTAGTACATGTGTTGTGAAATAAGTTTGTGCCTGGGCAGCCAAAGGATCAAGGTGGAGGGGGTGTGTCTCTTTAAATACCTTCACACCTGTAGCATCTCTGAGTGCTTCCGCTCAGTATTCTTGAATGTCTGTAGAAGTGGTGATTACTGTGGATTACATAGATTGAAGAAATTACAACCTAAATCTTGGCCAACCCTTAAAGACACTGACACGTAAATTGTGGCCAGTTTCATTGTATGGCAACATATGTATATCAAGTAGGAGGCAGGCTTAGAACTGTTACCTTTAACTTGGACAGCACTGCATCCCTCAGAATGCCCATGAAAATGCGGATCCAAAATATCTTCACTGCATCACGCATAGCACTTTTTATTGCTAGCTTCTTAATAATTGTTTCATCTATGTGCTATTCTCTGTTTAGTTTTGGATTTTTTTTTTTTTACATTCTGTCTTCTAGGCTGTGGAAACACCCTTGTAGGCCTTTGTCCAGACGTTATCTGAAAATAAGAAATCATATTTATGACAAGGAAAAGCTCTATAATAAGGAATTTATTAGTGAGATCTGTTTTATGGTATGCACATTAAAAAAATTCTTTACTTGCAGCTTGTGGACTATGCCTGAAGATAGCTGTAAACTGTCATGTAAACAGTTGTGTGAGAGTGAGTGTAATGAAAGGTAATAACTTTACCCCCATCCCCCCAGGTGGCAAAATAAAGACATGGAACTGATGATATGAAAAAGAAGAAAGTATGAGATCTGGAAATAAATCTAACTCCTCCACCACCACAAATACATGTTATCTTGTTATTAAAAGGTTATCAAACTATTTGAACTTGACTAAAAGGAAGTTAGAAAGCAAGCTAGCCAAGTTGAGGGATAGTAAACTTTTCTTTTTCATGTTCAAATAAATACAAAGGGATATTTACTAATATCGGGCCACTAACTCATAAGGGCAAAACACTGCATTTGGGCTTGGAATTAGAAAAATGATTTAACTCTTATTTTTCCACCAGTAGTTTAGTTAGTAAGTCTGTGGCTGAGATTAAAGATTACAGTTGTTCAGGAGCAGACAACATTCCAGGTTGCTCTTGGACTAAATTTTCTAAGGACATGCTTAGTTATCTTACTATTTTGTTTAATCTGTTATTACCTTTAGGTGTAGTGCCCACCAGCTGGAATCGTGTCAATGTAGTCCAAATGCACAAAGGTGATGGCTTTGATAAGGTTAATAATTACATATTTATTTGTTTAACTTCATTAGTTGGAAAGTGCTTAAAAGATTCCTTTCACATAT
Source organism: Protopterus annectens (assembly GCF_019279795.1). Taxonomy (NCBI): domain Eukaryota; kingdom Metazoa; phylum Chordata; order Ceratodontiformes; family Protopteridae; genus Protopterus; species Protopterus annectens. The sequence goes on from NC_056739.1 coordinate 1,332,655,074, forward strand.
TGTTTAGTGCAATAGTAAATCTGGATCAGTACTGGATATAGTTCACCATGGATTTACAAAGAATAGTCCAACTTTTACCAGTTTAGTCGATTTTTATGAAACTATCAGTAATGTAACAGATTCTGGTCTAGGGGTTGTGATGGTCTATTTGGACTTATCAAAAGCCTTTGATAGTACCCCACACCATGTCAACATTCAAGCTATATTACATATATCTATTGAACCATATATCATTAGGTAAGTACAAAACTGGTTATTGGATAAACATCAAATAGTTAAACTTAACAACTACTATTCAGAGTAAGAACCACAAGGATCAGTATTGGGTCTGTTTAACACAGTTTTTTTCAGGCTTTCCATTATCAGAGTCCTATTGGCAGGCAAAATATGCATATGATAGCCAAGCTGGAGCTTTTGTGATGTGCCTTGATAATAAAGATAAATTTAATACATATCTTGATAAAATTTTTATTTGTTAACAAGAACACGGGTTACATGTTAATAGAGATAAATGTGGCATTTCATTTTTTGCTAGACCATTTTTGAGAACCATAACTATGGAAAGTGTAGTTATTAAGAAAATGGACAGCTATAAAGATTTAGTAACTGTGGTAAATAAGTAAATAATAACTTGAAATTTAAACATGAGACAAAAGTAAAATCTAAAGCTATGATGATTGTAGGTTTAATTCTTATGAATTTTAGCTCATGACTGTCTTTTTTTTTTTTTTTTTTTTTTAGGTTAAATTGCATGTGTCATGTTTATGTATAGTGACCGAATATAATTCAGCTTTTCACAATTTTGCTAAGTCTGATATGTTAACTCTGGAAGGTATCCACCAAAAGTTTATCTGTAGTATTTTGAATGTTGGTTATCTTACATACACTGTAAGGTTAGAGCATAAAGGTTTATATTCAATAAGTTACAGGCACATACAAATGCAGTTGGAAAGTATTGGAACCAACTCCCCCATGAACTTACATCACTGTCTTCGTTTACATTTTTTAAACACAATCTGAAACTCTATCTTAAAACCCATTGGTTATGTCCCTGTACAAATCCAGACTAATCTCATACTATATCCCAAATACCCTCTCTTAAGACCTAATTCATGCTCTATCTGTGTCTTTTTAGATCAAGGCCTATCCCTGGCAAAAACATATCTTATCCTAATAGAGAGAATTTAAAATACCTAGTTAAATTCT